>NW_025787192.1:0-15134 GCF_021130785.1 Homalodisca vitripennis
TAAATTAGGTCATTTTCAAAATTTACCTAAATTTATCCTATACAAATATTTTTAGTTTAATTGCTTATTATCAGTAGTAACCAGTGTTTGATATTATTATTATGGAGGGATCATTTGTTTAACAATGTGCCTTGCTCTCCACCTCCCTAGGTGACTGAAATCTGTCACCCTGTGTAGCAGAGTTGCTGAAATTCTGCAGACTAATTAAGGCTACCATTCAGAGATTAAAATTTGAAAAATCATACATAATTGAAAGTAGTACGAATAGTCTCATGAAAATTTTGAAAATAGGGCCCTTCCCAGACGGAAAGGGTAAGTAAAAGCGTTTTGAACACTCCGTACCGCCCAGTGAATTGTGATTGTCATTAAAATTAAACGACATCACTTCTTTCACATTTAACGTTGTCTCATAGTGGGTCTTCGGACCTATCTAATTACTGAAGAGACTAAACAAAGTCATAAAAAAAGAAACAACAGAAGCACACCTCCATCCTGAAA
The DNA here is from genome assembly GCF_021130785.1 of Homalodisca vitripennis. Lineage (NCBI taxonomy): Eukaryota > Metazoa > Arthropoda > Insecta > Hemiptera > Cicadellidae > Homalodisca > Homalodisca vitripennis. The sequence continues at coordinate 499 of NW_025787192.1, forward strand.
GAATGAATGGTTTGTATTTAACTAACGCAGGGCGTAATCAATTTAGGCGCTATTACCAAGATGCTATTGGATTAATGAATTTTTGATAGAATAATTTTTAAATTAAAATTGGTTTTTAATTTCAAATACTGTATGTATTGTTTTAAATGTAAAGTACAAGTGCAAGTTCTGGAAAGTTGTAGTATGGTTATTAGTCCCTTGTTTCTGAAAAATTAAGAGGATGTAAATACATATAAATTATTACAAAATTACTATATTGGAAAAGATTTACTATATATTTTCTATGGAAATAATGAAAAATTCTATTGTTATAGAATATGTAATTATATTTCAACCTATAAATTATATTGTATGCATGGATAGAATTAAATTTAACTTTATTTCATATAGTTGTCCTTCTCAGGTATACAATTTACTGGAATTTAAATTCTTTACAATTATCTGAAACAAAAGCTGAGCAATAATAATGTAATAGTTTTTATTGTAATTAAAGCATTACTCCAATGTAAATATTTGGTGAATTTGATTTAATTTAAATATGTTTTAAATTATAATTATTTTTTTTTTTTTATACTTTATTACGTTTGCTACATTAAATGGCTAAGTTCATACTCTGTTATTATATTTAATTTATGAATAAATTCACACTCATGAATTAGAAAACCTGAAATGACCATCATTTTAAGATCTCACCAGATACCTGCCGGCAACCTTAATGCTGCCGAAAGGCTAAAGCATTACATTCAATCAGAAGTATGTTACCTTATGAATGTTACAGATTATCATCCAGCTCCAGAGAGGGCTCCCCTATTCCAACGTCTCCGTCCTGGAGACCATAACAGAAGAGCCAAGGTGATGAGATGACATATCAGTTTCAAAGCCTTCACCAGTTACTGCCACAACCTCAATGCTGGCCGAAGGCTAAGCAGTACATCAATCAGAATTATGTTACTTATGAATGTTACAGATTATTCATCCATCCTCCAGAGAGGGCTCCCCTATTCCACCGTCTGTACTGGAGACCATACAGAAAAGAGCCTAGGCGATGAGATGACATATCAGTTCAAAGCTCTCACCAGTTCCTGCCACATCCTCAATGCTGCCAAGGCTAAGCAGTACACCAATCAGAAGCATGTAAGATGTTTCTTGCTGTAATTTAGTAAACTACAGAATCATATAGCTTCAGATAAAATAATGTATTTATCCAGAAGAGGCGTGTGTTGTTATTAATGGGTGGATATTAATCATAAACTTATATATAGTTTTTTCTTATGAGTGGTGGGTAAATTAGGTATTTTGTAAATATGTATAAAGTAGTAAAAAGAATTCAATATTCTAGCAAGGAAACCAATGTAACTTTTGCTGAAAAACTGTTTAAAACAATATAGAATATTTTATAATACCTATGTTGTGATTCTTACACGTAATCTCAGTTAGTTGAGAGAATAACTCAAAAAGTTTTGAGATTTTTTAGAAATAAGTGCTATGTTAACAAGATTTAGGTAAATTTTGAAAAATTCTCTCTAGAGAAAAGCACCCATCCAAATATTTTATGAATAAAAAATACAAATAAACCATGAATTTATGTTATTTTAACTTTTTTTGTGAAAAGTAATAACAATGGCAATTGTTTTGTTAGTAAAGATTTGAAGGATAAAATGAATGCTTATAACTTTTAATAATGTTATTTTCTTTTAAAAACTTCAAAGGTAATTGGTGCAGAAATGTGAGAAGAAACTTTGACATAGTGCAGTTTTAAACTTCTAAAATTTTAAATTAAATTCCTACAAAACTTCTTGCAGACATACGTAATTAAAGTGAGAGTATATCAATCAACTTGCGGTCCCAGTTTTCTGGCCCTTCTTGTTGAAGACTATACAGCATAACAATGGTCAAACTAAGCCTAGAATATTTTCTAATTGAAGTTTAAATTTAATTACATTGTAATACTCACAGCAGAAAAGAAGAGAACACTCCATATAGACAGTTTTCAACAAGGAAGCTCTTAAACTGCGACTTAAATTTAATTGTACAGCAATTTCTTGACATCTGGTAAAACATTGTACATTTGTATACCCATATATTCAAAACTAATTTGTGTACTAATATACAGTACATATTTTTGTGCTTAAATTATTTTTATATCTTTTGAGTTAAAACAGTGATTACTGGATGAATCATTAAATTTGTTAATGATTTTCTCTTAACAAGCATACAATTTTGAAAATGACATACAGTGATGGCAGTGAAAAGTGTTTCCTAGCTATAAGGAATAAAGGTTTAACAATGGTTTTTAGCTGGAGCGCCACCTATTAACCTAACTGCTCTCTTCTTCTGCAATGTAAAAAACTTTTTTTGAGCATCCGTAATTACCCCATAAGAAGATACCATATCTAAGATGACTTTGAATTCAAGTGTAGTATATGCTCGGAAGGAAGTCAGGAGTAAAACTTCTCTTTAGAGATCACAAAAAGAAGAGTTTTTTCTCTTGTTTCTTCTTTCAGTTTTTTTTTTTTTTTATTATTTTTTTTTTTTTTTTTTTTCTTTCATTTTTTTTTCTTTTTCTTTTTTTTTCTTCTAGTTGTCACTCCTGATCGACGTGGGGGGGGTTGTTCTAGTGCGGGCGCCCCCCCCCCCCCACCCCCCCGCGCCTGATCTTTTGGCTATTTTGGCCAGCTATCATTGTCAATATGATTTACCCATTTTAAGTCAGTTTCTAAAATATGGCCCAGAAACAGATTTCATCAATTATTTTTATCACAAAGGCTAAATGCCAAGACCTGCACCTTCCCAGCATTCAGGTTCATGCTTAGCTTATTAGCACAGCACCAGACTTCAACTATCTTGGTATTTTCTTCCTAGGGTGTTACATGCATCCATAATATTACTCTCCCTATGCATAATCACCTGTAGTAACATTATTTATGTTAATCCATCTTCGAAACATCCATATAACACATTTATTATTGAGTTAAAACATAAAAAAGTTGCAGCACTAATTACAAATTTTCAAAATCTGTTGGCCATCCATTAGCAATTAGTGGCATTCAATCAGGTTTGTTCTTTGTCCCAATGTGGCTTGAACTCATCAAAAACAATTTTTACTTAAATTAAAATGCAGGATTGTTTTTAGTGCTGTAAACCCAATTATTTATGGAAATATTCAATCACAGTATAGGTTTTTTTTCTGTTTTTTTTTACTCACAGTGATGACACAATACAAATTTTACTTGAGAAACAGTAGAATGTAAACTTTTGGACCCTCTTATCATCCTAAAGTGAATTTGTGCTTAACTTTGAATTGATAAAATGGCAGAAGTTAAGAAATATAATCTTGCCTATACTCATCACCTCAAAGTAAACCAACTTGTTAAAAAGAAATTCCAGTCCAATATATATTCATGACACTATAATTCATGGTTCTATGAATTTGTCTTACATATTGCAAAATCGAGAATAAGGCTATCCAATAAATACGTAGGCACCAGGAAAAAATAAGTTATACTTAATTAAGTCAAAAAATTTACCAAAAATAGATATTTAATGATTTTCAAAAATGATCATTGCCAACTTATAACTTAGAAAGTCGGTTTATGCCTTAAAATCAGTTCAATGTTGAGTATTATCAGTGTTTTCATGATGAAGTAAGTATTTCTATAAGTTTCACTCATGTACTGATTTAGAGGAATTTACAGAAAGTGCGAGGAGAGGAAGGAGGAGCTTTTGAAATGTAGTAAAAAATAAGTGTTTAGAGGTTTGAAATATTCTACTTTTATTCTTTCTCAAAATTAGTTCGTCAATACTATTCAGGTTACTTTCAATAATACATTTCCATTTACATTTACATTTTTCCACATACCCTAAGCTCGTATAATTTTAATCAAGTTTTTTTTTGTCGAAATCATAATATTTAACTACTTGAATGCTGAGTATTATTTAACTTGATGTCAGGTACGTGCTATGGTGGAGCAGTGTGGACCCCCCACATGGCCCTCAACCTCTGTTCCACTGGAAGAGATTTAAAGTTTAGGTCATCCGCTGCCCCCCCAACTACTGCTCGGTCTTCGTAAGTCTTGAACCTCTCCAACCCCGACAAGTCTTTCTCAAAGCCAAGGCTCAAGCGAGACTCCACCATCCACTGTGGGCTCGAAAGCTTCTAAACACTTCTCACTTCCCAGCACTTTACGATTCAAAACCGGCAAAGCAACAGTAGTTTTCCCTTTCAAGAGGGGATTCCCCAATCTTAAAAGATTTTGTGCCATGGTCTTAAAATAAGATTATGTATTTGGACTAAGAATTTTTTAAAATGAGATTAAGTATATTAAAAATATATTTTTGTACTTTTTATTTTAAGAGGAAGCTGAATATTATTTAGTTATTAATTTTAAATATACATTTAAAAAATAGTCTCCAAAAGAATAATGCAAGTAATAGATCAACAAAATTAACTGCATTAAAATGGTGCTGTAACATACAATATTAGTTTAATTTTTGGGGTTTTCTATATTTTAGTTACTTTCTATATTTATTGTTACAATTTTTTACTTATTGTATAAATTGTTGCTAAATGGTTTTTTTAATAGCGGACATTTTTATAGTTATTACTTATATTTATATAAATAAATACAATTTTGTGGAACTCTGAACAATTATTTCAATTTCTAATTCAAAAAGATTTATTTCCAAAAAATTTACAAAATAAACTTTTGACAAACATTCCAAGGAAAACATTGACACCCTACACATAGGACCTGGAAGCCTTGTGCTGTGGGTGCGAGCCTTTAATGTAACATAATATAATAGTACGAATATTGAGGAGGTTTCAAAATTTAAAAATGACATTTTTTGTGCGTCTGGTTTAACATTATGACGAGTATCGGAGTATTTTTCATTAGGTAATAATTGGTGTTGAGAGGAAATCCAAAATTTAATAAAAAAAAAAAAGAAAAAATAGGAAAAGTCTGTACTTATAAAATTAAACAAAAAAAAATGCAACTATTGTTTGTGGTTATAGGACATAATTCTGCTCCAACGAGAGAGGCCAGCCCGAGTGGAGAAAACGCGTTCCATGGTACGATCCCGACGCACCACATTCCCCCGCGAACCGGGCCACCGTGCCCCCCCCCCCCCCCCCTCCAGCGACCCACCGCACCTCGGCACACCCCTCAACTGACGACCGCTGTTGCATCAACACCAACGGTCCCTCTGTGATTTGGCAAAACCGTCCTAGCACGCCACCCGCCGGGCCCAACAATAGCCCACCCGCGAAGGCCCCACAAACCAATCAGACACAAGGCGCGCCAACCCGCCGGAGGATGTGTTTTTAAACATGGTAAGATAAAACGGACTAGTGTGACTGTTTTGTTCAAGGTCAGTGAAGAGGTCAAGGTAGGCGTTATCTGTATCCCGAGACTATGAACGACTTTCGGCCGCGTCTTTGCCAATACTAAGTACTCCAGCCATGCACTCTCATTTTTATAAGAGCTTACAGAACATACCTCCAGAGTTTCTCAAATAGCTCAGGAATATTCCTATATAAATATATGGCGCAATATAAAATTGGAACTTGTTGATGAAAAAAGACCCCTGCTTAGCTGCAGTGGCTGTATTTCCTATCGATTCTGCGGTTTCGTGTAGAGTATGGTATGGGAATAACATTGTTAAAAGTATATAATTCTCGGTTGTTTGAAGATGTAGAGTAAGATGGTTTTTACCAATTAAAAGCTGTCTTATTGCTGAGTAACTTCAAAAATATTTAAATAGATCATGTGTCGGGAAAACCTAGTACCCAACTCCCAATCGCGGGCCTTTAAAATTGCATTTTTGGACTATATATAATGGTTCCAAAGTTGTTCTGACGCCGCTAACCTAACCCACCAAGCAACAATACCCCCCATTAAAACAAAGACTGACAGTACGCAAAATAGACAAGTTTTATTTCAGAAAATGTTAATATTCCGTTTGGTAATTGTTTTGGAATCCAAATATGTATTTCCGAATTTTGTTTTTTAAATTATTCAATATGGGGCAGGTCCACTTTCATTCTCGTATCAAATATCTACACCTAAATACTTGTATTTCTCCACTTTTTACAAGCTTCTTTTCCGCATTTTGCCAAGTTTGTATTAATGCAGCTGCCTGCAAGTGGCTGCAGAGTAAGAGAATTAAAAATGTGGGTCTGATCTCTGTGTTAGTGAGGATTGGCATGAATTTCGTTTTTGAAACATTCATGAGATAAAAATATTTTGATCAAACCACTTCTTTTAAGAAAACAGAACAAACTCATGTAAACGCATTTGTTATAGAACATCGTCCCCAGTTATTTTAACCCCGACATAAAGACCACAGTGTCCGCTCCGGCAAATAAAACAACACTGGCCGGATATATTTAGCCTTGACAACATTGTTTATATAAAACAAGAAAGATGAATTGGTCCAAGGGTACTTCCCTGAATAAACACCGTAATTCTCAATGGGCCCTTCTTCCCCACACTGTCTACCCCACAAACCGTTGACAAACTGTTTTTGCGATCAGAGAGGAAACTTCGGAACCAAGATAGAGGGAATAAAGGCCCCTCGACAACCTATGGATTCCAGTTTGTGTAATAGTTTTACTTCTGTCTAACGGAATCAAACGCTTTTTGCAAGGTCCAGAGAAGACTAAACAAACAACGATCATTGCAAGTGATAGCATCATTAATGTTTTTTGTATAAAGCAAACAAAGCAAGCGTACTGAACATGTTTTGTTTTTCCTTTCTAAATCCATACTGGAAATCGTTAAGAATCAGATTTTTGATTCAAATACTGAAACAAACTGACCTTTTTTTTTAACAAAAACTTTTCTCAATTATTTTAGAAAAAATACTTGAGCAATGAAATATGGACGAAAATTATTTTTGCACGTGACGATCATTAGACTTATGAAGAGGAATAATGACTTTAGCTGTTTTAAATTCGTTTGGAAAAATTCCTGATGTAATGCTTAAGTTAACAATGTGCAAATGAGTGGTTTTACAATAACATATGTACATTTTCCTTTAACAGGAGAAAGCAGACACGCCGATCATCGCCCGGTGGCAGAGCCACCTCGTAGACTGTTCACAGTATTCAGTATGTCAGTTTCAGTAAACCGTGTGCATTACAAAGTCAGTGTTCAGTAGTAAAGTCTGCTGTCGTTCCTACCATAATGGGAGTCCCATCTGTCGTCAATGGCTGAGGCCAGCTGCGATCCAACCTCGGAGAAAAAAAACGCGTTAAGACATCGTTTTTCGGCCCCACTCCCTTCACTTTATTTAGGTTCTCAACTCCTCCCTCAAGGTTTTTTCAAATATTTTAGTGATAGGGAAGGAATCTTTTCTTTGTTCGTCTGCCAGCAATTTCGTTTGGACTGTTTTCCACAAATACAACTGTAGGATTGTTTGGGTGACGAAGTGAGATTAATTTTCTTCTCTGTTAGTACCGTTATCCCTCCTTGCACTTTTTATTAGATGATTTAAATTATTGCTGATAATTTGAAAAAAATAGCGTTTCAAATCTCGGTATATTAAAGGGCTGTTTTTTAAGTTTGGTTTACTCAATTATGTCGGCGTTTTCCTTATTGACGTGCATGAGGGCCTTCCGTTTATCCAGGGTTTAATTTTTTTCTTTTTGGGCCGATGTTTACATGTTTGTTTTGGAGGATTTTTTTAGAGAAATTTTTCAACGAATAGAAGAAACAATTTCCCCGAAAAACACCGAGAACTCTCCAACACATCGTTCGTCCTTTCCCAACAGCTCTTATCTTCTTTGTATTATCTTTTCCCCCCCCCCCCCTACATTTTTTTTTTTATTTTTTTTCACAGAAATCCCATATTCTGTTCGCGGAAGGAGAGCGGTAGAATTTGTTCTTATCTACTGAAACCCACGACTAACTGTAGGATCGCTTCACAGCAGCGCAGGCCTCAACCCCATTTTCCACAACCCTTGTATTAGTTAGTAAAAGTAACTTGAGTGGTCAGTGGATGGTCAGTGCGCCCCAAAACCCCCGCCCTTAAACCTTATCAAAGTTCGTTATGGTCCACAAACACGTGATCAATACCAAGTCCGGCTGTCGTCAGTCACTCTGGTCCGGCAAGTTCTATACAGTTTACAAACCCATGTCCCACACAAAGTAATCACAAGTTATCGGTCTAACATGCAAAGTTGTATTTTTGCTAATATGTTCTATATTAATATCTCCAAGAAAAAATGTATGTTTTTATCTTTCGTTTTTTTCTTTTTTCGTAAAATCTGTCACAGTTCTTCAATGAATATGTCTTTGTTACTGTCATGTGTCCTGTAGTACCGCCAGTAAGCTAAATATAGTTTTGTGAAAAAGTAAAAGGTCCAACAGTCAATCCAAAAACGTCCACACCACATCTACCACTTTCCGTTACAGTAGCTGATAGTCCCTTTTTTCACGTATATAAGTGTCCCATCGTTCCTGTTTAGTTTCTGTATCGTGCGGTGCTAACATCGTAACCGTCTGAAATCAAAGCAAAAAGCGTCCTCGCCCAGCCTAGGTCTCCGTCAAAAATGATGATGTCAAACTGAAAAGTTGAGTTGCCTCGAAGTGACAACTAATAAATTATTGAAATTTTTAAAATAACTCCTTATATTTAAATGAAGGGAGTTTCCAATCTATGTGATATCTTCAAAAAGTACATGATTACAGACATCACGTGAATCCTTCAAACGTCCTCGAGCACCCCAACCCCATCATAAAACATTTGCGATCACCTTCATTTTTTACTACCATTAATAGTAAGTGTTACTTAATCAATAATAGTACAAAGATAAATGATATTACAAATGAAATGAAATGGAAAACTATAACTAGGCTCTACCCCCCCCCCCCCACCCCCCCCCCCCCCTCTGATCAAACACCAGGCTATTTACGTCCTACCCAAAACCAATAAAACTCCTGATGGTAAAAAGAATCTATCTTATCAAGATGAAATTAAACATAATGACGTCCATGTTAACATAGTTCACAAGGAATAAAATACATTTAAAAAACTGTTTAATTCTTAAGCCCATCGTACAGAAAACAAATGGTTATAATGTGTGAGTGAAAACATATCCAACTATCAATAAAATATTGAAATATGCTAGTTTCGTAGTAGTAAAATACATTTTACATGGTGTTTGATCAATGAAAATCAACTTACAACTATTTGAGCATGATAATTATTTTAGTGTTATACATCATCAACTTATAAATTAATGAAAAATAAGTTTAAGATGTTTTGGTAAAACCAAAAGTTATTTTTGGAATGTTAGATCATGAATTAGCTGTGCTGTTATTATCTTCGGAAACATTTGATTTAGAAATACCTGTATATTGAAGGTCTTTGTAACTATGGGACAATACATATAAGCTTGTTAATTGTTAAAAATAAAGAAAAAAGAAAGAAAGAAAAAATAGCTGCAAATTCATACACTACGAACTTAAAAAATGTTCTGATAACTTTTTGATTCAAGCTAAATCAAAACCAAAAAATTTTTAAAATACAAAAAAATCTTAATCTTGGGGTTTTTAAACCTTGATTTAAAATGAAAATATATCAAATGTTTAAAATCACTAGGCGTACTGCACCAGTTTGGTTTACTTTGAAACAGTATTCCACTTAGACAGTTGGAAAAAAAAAACATTATTTTGCATTGCTTTAAATAATCATTCAACTAATCACTATAAACTTTAACATATTAATTAACGAAATTTTTACATCCTCAGATAAAAAAAACGGAATAACAAGATTCAGTTTTACATTTACTTAGTAGGGCCCTACTTAATAATTTGCCTACTCAGAGCATGCGGGACGATTTAAATAGTACTCAGCGCCCATACGAACTAAAAATAGTTGGAGCCTAGGATATATGACTTAATTTAAATTCTAATTTATTGGGATAAATCTAATTGCAAAATGGAAAAATAAAGCACTTGAAAAAAGAAAACTCTGGCCATCTTATTCCTAAACTACATGCTACAAAAGTGTACATAATGTGATGAATTTTTAAACGGTTTGATATTGTGAATAAATGAAAAAAAAATCTCTTTTTAACCCATTTGAAAGCACAGTGTGCATCATAGTGAAACCACCTATGTTTTTATTTCTATTCCTTTCCCGCATAGTGGTGAGCATATACGAAACCACCTTCCAAGAAGTGATTTAGGACGCATTCTAGCGGCAAATTACGTAAACCGCTCCTCTAGATTCGCCCAAAAAATCCCGTGCAGGAGCGTTTGTTTTTGCCACGACACTGGGTGGAAAGAAGAGTCCATGCCTTGAGACTGAGTGTGACATATTTGTAATTTCTTTTGTGCTTTGATATTCACTATTTGGTAAGTACAAACATTATATTTTCAGTATAAATGTACTTAAATATATACATATAAACCTATAGATAATTAGATTTGAGATGCCAGGCGAATAAATATTAGGCGTTATTGGTGGTGGTTTACCAACCACATGACCACCAATGGGCCAAAAATTTTTTTTTTTTTTTTGGGGGGGGGTTTTTCGGCCGCCGTTCGTTTATACTACCGTAGCCAGTTGCTAAAAACCTGTTTTATATTGTTATTTTTACTATTATAAAAACTACTTAACTTACATTTTTTACAAACTGCTTAATTTTGATTTCAGGGGCGTACTAAGTAAACCATGGAGAACAAATTCCATAGAGGCTTGGCTGGCGGAGAAAAACTGAAGACATCCCATCTGACACCTGAATCAGAGGAACGACGAAGATCAAGTATACCCGGATGTTGCTGAAGGAAATATTACCAACAGTTGCAGAAAATGGAATCTTAGAGGTTTAGATTATTTGGGACCTAGCCCAAACAGCTGAAGGTAATGAAATTCCCGATTTTAATTATTAATGAAAATGACTTTCAAGGATAATCATAGTGCACAGAGGGGGTAAGAGCCTGGCATTCCCGTAAGGTAATGCAAGTCTTTGTGGCACGGGTTCAAAATCAGGCCCTATGAGGACCGTTCAATTTGATGAGGTGACTCTGGAGCCTTTGGCTAACAGTACTTTACAAAGATAGTGTTACGTGGTATCAAAAGTACTACTCACCCAATATAGTCATATGATTTCAATGAACGCCACAGGTCCCCGTAATTGAACGCTTTCAAACCCCAGTTGATGTGTTTTCAGCTCTTTTTTCCCGGACGATCTAGTTGACAAACTTTGTGTTTTCAAACCAATGTTTTGACGCTGACCCATAATAGGTGGGGGCGTTATCAGATTTCCAACAACAAGGAAAGAAATTGAAAGTGTTTCTAGGCCTAAATATCCTAATGGGAATAAAAAAAACACTTCCCTCCTACCGTGAATACTGGTCTTCAGAGGCAGATTTGAGAGATGACTACATATCTTCATACATGTCTGTGAAAAACAGATTTGGCTGGCTTTTTTTTAACAAATTTACATATAAACAATAATAATTTGACATGCCCGCCGAACGAGATTCTCCTAATTATTGACAAACTATACTAAGAGATCAGGCCTCTCCTAAACAAGCTTCAAGAAACCTACAAAGCATGCTATGCTCCATCTCGATTTCAATCAGATTGATGAGAGCATGATTCCATTCAAAGGATCGGAGTGGGAATCAAGCAATATATGCCAGATAATGCCAACCAAACGTGGGTACAAAGTTTTGGGTGAGGGGCTGATGAAAAAGGCTTTATACAGCCAATTTCAAAATCTTAACGAAGGTAAAAGGGCTGGAATAGTTTGTAAAAGAATCTTGGGCAAAGGGTAGTAACCAGAACTCACTGGAAGAATTTAGTAAAATAAGAATTATGTAATATATTGTGACATTTTTTTTTAGCTCAGTCAAATCTAATGATTTACTTACAGGAAAAAACAATATTTTCAAGCTTGTGGTACAACAAGAGCTGACAGACAATTTTTTCCAAAAGAGTGTTTGCCTGAAGGGAAAACTATGAATCAAGGAGGAACATGACTTCATGTCAACTAATGACTGGAATTGTAGCTGTCGAATGGGAAAGACCAAGAGAGGTAATCTACTTTCTTTTCTAATTACAACAATCCTAACGAAAGTGACAACTATGTAAACAGAAAAACAGGCAATACGGTGAAAAGTAGCTGTTCCATGCCCTATATTAGTAAAGGACTGACAATGCTCACATGGGCTATGTCGATAAGGCAGACATGTTGAAACTCTACCTACTCAATAGATCGCAAGGGTCCAAAAAGTGGTGGCACAGAATCTTCTGGCACTTTATGGACACAACCATAGTAAACTCTTTTATCATATTTCAAATGCTATCCCAGGGAAAACCACTGACACTAAAAGATTTTAGGAGAAGCGTGTCAAAAGCCCTTCTGGGCCAGTACCTCGTGGAGAAACTAGAGGGAAGATCGCAAGTTCTTTCAAAACTCCCAATCAACAACTACAAAAACCAAAAGGTCCACAAGAACTTCGTTTTACGGAAAATGCACACATGCGAGTAAGAGGAACGTTTCTCGACGTTGTGCTCAATGCTCCAGCAAAGAAGAAGTTTCATCGGTCGAAATGGGTATGTTGAAACGTTGTTGGTGTTGCCCTTTGTTTGAGTGAACTAAAAGATTGCTTTCCGAGCCTATCACCGAAAGGAATAATATAAAAAGTGATCCACTATATGAAGTAATAATAACATTATCATCACACTCAGTTTTTGGATTGTTAGAATAGTCATTTATTGATTGTATTAAATAAAAGGTGGTGGAGAAAATTTAATTTTATTTGCATACACCAAAAGACCGTATTTGGAATAGGTGGATTATGCAGTGAAACCACATCAAAATAAAATATTAAATTATGATTGCACAAAATCTATCTAAAAAATAAATGTAACTGTACTTACAAAGGTTATTTCTATAGGGAAACAATATAAAATCACTAAAATATTCATTTTTTGTAAAACGTTGCTTCCAAGGGTATAACAACATTCAAATAAGCATTCAAATTCCAAAATAAAAATGTAGGATATAAACACTTGATCTTTAAGCTGATGAGAAAACAAGATAAAAATTTAAGTTCTCATGAACTTACAGTTCTATTACTCAGAAAGCGAGACAGTTTATCCAAGTCCGAGGTGACCACTTATTCTGACGGACGGAGCTCCATCCCAAATTTTCGCAACAGCTGCTTGTTGTTTGGCACACCCATGCGCCTACGCCAGTCGTTCCTCCTTCCACCTGGGCTCTGCACTGGGCGAGTAGCGCCTTCATGTACACCGTCAAGTGTTCATTGATGTAAATGGCAGATGGCTTGAATTTTTGATGGTTATTTGAAGCGCAGATTCCCCGCCCCCGCCTTTTAACATGCTCGTGCCGCAGTTAACCATACGTCTTCTGGTTCTTCTGGAGACAGAGAAATTTGGCGACAATTGATGGGTACAGCTCGTTGCGTTTAGATGACTGGAGACGGATGACGCAGTAGCCGATATCTCCGTCGTGGAATGGGACCGACAAACACCCTCGCCACCTGCGCCATAATCTCGTAGACATTCTCACCCTTGCGTCACAGGAACACCGGTAATTTTCCAATTGGCGTTCCGGGAGTATTGTTCGAGTTCATGAATTTTAGATGGTCAATTGTGACACATCCAACTTAAACTCGTTATTAATTGCTTATAGCAACGCACACTCACCTGATTTAAGGGGCCACATTTTCAGCTGTCACAGAGTCCAAAGGATTCACTTAGTTGGCAGAAATCACTCCCTTAGTTCTGATATCTACCGACTGCATATCTGAGAATTTCGTATCCATTTTTAGGCGCTGAGGGGCGGACAATCGCTTTCAGAATAGCGCACCTTTGTCCTCGCCGCTCTCAAGAGCCACGTCAGAGACGCCGCATCGTCCTTACACGCGTCACATCTCCTAAGCTCTGTCTATTCCCGAAGTCTTTAGAAAATTTCCGATCGCCACTTTTTATACACGCATTCATGATAACACATTTCACCCCAAGCACAACACTTTGCCCACTTCTGCGTCGTTTTATATATTGTTTGCACTTGAAATGAAACAATACATGACCGCGCCAGACATGATTAAAAAGTACTCACGTGATGAAGTGAACACACTCAGCTTTGTAAACGATAAAATGCTATCGTAAAAATTTATTAAAAAGTCGATTATGCTAGTCACGTAATATATGACTGAAAAAGACGATCCTAACATGAAAACGCGTAATGGGCAGGACGCGCCTCGCAGATCAGATAACGAGGACCCTCACTCATCGAGATAGGTCTGATAACGACTGTATATTCAATCGTTTCTTCACTAAGTAGGTATGCTATGTTGTGATCTTCCAAATGATAATTAAACATCCATACATAATATATCAGACTTTTTTGATTTTTCTAATGATAAGGATACCCTTGATAACGAAAGGCCTCACAACAATAAAAAGTTATCAGTATATTTGTTGGTGTGTTCTCAATGTATTAATGAATAAAATTAAGACGAGGCCAATACAAGCTCCATCAACATGGTATATCAGGTATGAAGATACTGGCTGCCTTTTACAATTGAATACTACGGGACAAACCACAGTTAATGAAGAGAATGTTGGAGTGAGTGAGATAAACGTATCCC
>NW_025787193.1:0-15338 GCF_021130785.1 Homalodisca vitripennis
GTTTTCTGATTTAGAGCATTTAACTCATACTACCATCATTAGTCTTGGAAATATCTAGATAGGGATTCTGGTCATGTTGCCGCTGCTGGAAACTTTGACCATTCAGATAAATACGAACGAAGCACTGAAAACTTCAGTTATCTCGTCTCTAATTCACTATTCAAGTTCCAAATCACCTAAAATACACAGTTAAGTAACACTCAGCATTAATATTCAATAAAACTTATATGGTACTAGTTTTACAGTTCCTATTATTTTAATTAAGATTACAAACCTTCTAAGTCTAATATAAAGTATGATAAGTAAGTACGGTACACATTTCTTTCAATATCTTAAGCGCACTTTCTAAGCACTATCCTAACCTAATATCTTAAATATAATTCTCAGGATGTATAACAAATCAACTAATAATTATGTAGTTGTATCAAAGTCCCTACACAAGTAGACTTAATAAAATAAAAGAACTGCACAGAGCTCAATAAGTCGGAAATCGTCAATAACTAAACAGAGAAAATGTATTCAACATAAAGGAAAGCCAGGATTACCCCAGATAGCTTAGTGGTGGGATTACTTGCCTTATCTAGTGGCAAATTTTACACTTCTGAGCTCTTTTGTTAGACATCAAAGAGCGTCTTCTTACAACTAACGTTTAATATTATTTAGTGGTGATTACAAAGTGACTGGTGAAGTTTGGTTATGTATCGAACCACACATGAGTTCATGAGTTACTGATGTACATCATGTCAATTAATTGATCTGAGCTGAAGCGTGTAATGAGTAGAGAGTTGTTTCATTACGTCGCATTATAGAGTTCAACGCTGAGCGTGAACTATACTTATTACAATTTTCATTTTTTTATTATTAATTTCTCATTACATATAGTCCTAACATTCTTTCATGAGTTTATAAGAAACGTTATGGTATTCTACAATGGGTATAGAAACATCTGGCTTCTGAAAACGTTTATATTATACACTATGCAACACCTCAACATCTGACACACCGGTTTTGAAAGCCCTGGATTATCTATAAGGATTATCCAGGAATTGGTAGACCTATACACCAGTAACTTTCAATATTTAGGTTTGGTTATGAAATTATTAAAACGTTATATAGGTGCTCTGCCTCTTGGAAGTTTTACAATAATATTAGTCTTAAAGCCTTCGCCCGATAGGACTAGGGCATTTACGAGAAATATGGGCTCCTTGAGAGTCGGTAACATTAACTTCTTAAACTTCCAGTTCTAGGAAATCTCTATAGCTGTGAGAGTTTCCTATATGATCGACTCTGTATGCTTTGCCATTTGTAAGATCCCTGCAACTAGGAAA
Source organism: Homalodisca vitripennis (assembly GCF_021130785.1). Taxonomy (NCBI): domain Eukaryota; kingdom Metazoa; phylum Arthropoda; class Insecta; order Hemiptera; family Cicadellidae; genus Homalodisca; species Homalodisca vitripennis. The sequence continues at coordinate 1,329 of NW_025787193.1, forward strand.
TTACCGAACATCAAAAATCTTGAAAATAATATATTGGAAATATATAAGTATATTTTAAATATTTAAGTGTTAAAACGGCATTGACGTGGGTGTAAATAAATAAATAAGTCTTAGCCTTTGAGAGATCTTAGCCATTGAAGCTTCTAGTTTCTAACTTCGGGCCTGGGGGAGTTTCGGTTTCTGATAGCTCTTATTCCCTCTCTATCCTCTAGGAGCTTTTAGGACTCCGGGAACTATTAATTTTCTAAATATGCGACAAGAATTACGGCCGTAACCGTGGTTATACATAGAAATTCAACTAATAATGACTACACATAATAGTTGTACATAAAACTTTGTTGTTACATAAATGTTAGCGCTCTAAAATAATACAGATGAAGAGTTAAGTAAAGATACAAAAGGTTGAAAAAACGTAATGTAAAGATTGAGTTTGTTAAACGTACTGTTTAATTTCGTGGTTTGTGTTGCAATAATAACATTATGCGGTGAGGGAGGAACACCACTTGACTTTCATCTGCCTGCTCTCTGCTTAACATGTTTTATTTTTTACCTGTACCTGGTTTTCAGTGATAAAGTTGTATTGAAAGCAATACTATTTGACATGGTTAGATGAACTAAAGAAAGCTACTTAGTGTTTTAAAAGGAATTAAATAATAAATTAATAGAATGTAAATACATATATATAAATATATATTTAATTATGAACATTTAATAAAAGTTTAATATATAAGTTTTGTTACTCGTATATTATAAATTTTTACTTTCATGTTTGCTATTACGTCCTGTTAAATTTTAACTATGGACATAACTTTAATATTTTATTACTAGAAATAAAAATATTTACTTGATATCCCACATTTATTTCCTCTTTACTTAACTTTATATATTATATTAATAAAAATATTTACATTGATATTCGACATTTATTTCCTTTCCTATAATACACCTCACATACTCTGAGAGTTTTCGACACTAATCTGTGCAAAACAATAATTTAAACATTCTAGTATTACATATGGTCAATTTAAGATTCCTTCTCTAGAATGCTGTTACAGCAGAATAATACAGTGAATGAAAACATGACGGGGACATTAAGCCGAATACGATAATTAAGTCTAACAGGAACTAAAGCTTGTTGGTATTTATATCAGACTCGTGTATGACAGGACGTTGGTGAACACATGTTTACTGTTTTCTATCAAACTATTTAATTGTCAGTGACTTAATACTGAACAAACGTGGAGTATTTAACCAATCATGTATTAAGATTACTTAACCACACCATGTGTTATAATGTACACGGTTTTCACTTAACGGACTACAAACACGTTCTACACACAAGTGACCAACTGTACTCAGTTCTGGATAATCTACAATAGTGTTGTCTACAACATACTTTAAAATAGTTATGTACGATTTCATGCAAATACATTTTAGAACTCAACCAGTTCAGTAATGTACTCAGCTATCTAGTTATACTTAATAAAGCATTCGCTCAAGTTTGAGACTTGAGCATCCGCCCAGGTAATTATATTTAAAACAAAATATTCAAGTTGGAATGTTATATGTATTATAAGATTTTAAAACAAGACAAAACCAGGCGGAAATTTATTGCAGACCCAATGGCAATTATTCAAATATACAAATAAACACATATAATATTATCAAATGGATACGTATATATTAACGCAATGTGGGTTGTTAATCCTAAATTTGCATCCGAGTCTGAAATGAATTGGTAATCTTTCGAGTTGATTACGTTGTGGTGGTTAATTAGTTTTGATGGTCCAGTAGCACAATTAAACAAGGTGAATAATTGAGTATTGTGGTAAAATACTGTTGCACTGTAAATTGTGTGGGAAGTCTAATATAGGAGAAAAGTGATTACTTACTAATAGGGACGATAAGGTTTCGCTATAAAATGAAATAGTTTAATTAATACGCCAATCTAGCTTTAACATTATGTTCTATAGTAACTATTTTGATATTATTGACATTGTACTTTATTCAACATTTAATTATCTTGGATGATTAGCACGCGTTTCAAAATTCATGCTGATCGGTTGCTTTGAGTGTTTGGTTGGTAGTTTAATATACTTTCAATATGACATAACAAATATTTTAATGACCGTATTCTACACATATTTCTGTATGCGTTTGAACAATACAATTTTTTGTTGTATGTCTTAGACCAAGTTTCTAGTTCGGTTATATTTCGGATTCATGCAAATGTTTGTTTTTTTATGTGAGGGTTAGTGTTTTTTTTTTTTAGCCAATAAATATATCAACATACAGTTGAAAGACCTTTTACCCTTCTTCTCTCTTCCCTCTCTCTCGTTCCAGAAAAGGAAGAAGCTTTTACAAGATTTAGATAAAAAATATAGTAAATCAAAATTTGTATAATATTAGTCAAATAATAAATTCAGTATTTTTATTCTTTTCATGAATTAGAATAAATCAATATTTCTAGCCGCCAAGTTCGATTGCATAACCCGAAACTGACAAAAACTCACAGCAAAAATGTTTTAAAATGTAAAAATTAGTTCGAATTTGTACTAAAACAGTGTTGACAAAATTACTTCTTTTAGAAAATAATCTTTTCTTCATTTTTTTGCAAATATTACACGATATAAAACTCAACAACTTTGCACGTAAAAGATGCAAGTATGACGTATAAAGCAAGCACATTTAAATTACATATAAAAGCAACTTCAAAGCTAAAACTATTTGGAGAAAGAAAGAAAAAATATAAACATAAGAAAACAACCGCGACTCACGACGGGCAGAACTAAAAGTAAATAAAAGTTATAATGAAGTGCAGAAAGTATTTAAACTTTTAAATTTAATTACAAACTATTAATTTCCAATTAAAAATACAGTTAATAACTCTACAACACCTAACTCCATCACATTGATTTCTGTATTTTCAATATTTAAATAATCTTACATCATAAACCTCCCCTCTAAGGCTATCGTGTTACTTCTTTCATTAATATGAAATGGACTTTTAAAATCTAAGTTATAAACCCAACATGTTTGTTATTAATTTTAATCTGTGTACAAGGTAGGAATACGTGTAGCGTAAAGGGCTTTGATGAAGTAGTTTGCAATAATGATGAAGTCAATAGATCATTTTATTGTTAAAATATCATTCTGACTCTCAATAAGATGTACCAGTTATGTTTACAGCCCCCCAGGACAGAAGAGAACATTTCCAGCCTACTGAGTGAATAGACATATACCTTAACCGTGTTCATTCTTATGTGTGTAAAAATTAAATTTTATGCTAAATATAGTCTGCAGTCTGAACATTCTTCAGATATACTGCGGATTGCTAGGTCACATTAAGACTGACCAAATTTCATTGAAGGAACACGTCCATCACGAAACACAGAACCTTTTAGTGATAGCTAAGCAGTATATGCAACATGTTCCAGTTTTTATTGCTCCAAATAGTTCTCGAGATACCATCTTGAGGATAGTGTTACCCTCTCGCACTAACCTCCAAATCCCATGGAGCGACATGCGCGTAAAAGCCGGGGAAAAAAAAGTGGACATGGAGCGAATTATGTCTAGACCACACATAAAATTAAACAACGTATTAAAGAATAATTCTATAACTTCTTTAATTCTATAAACCAAGAAAATTCCACCAATATATTACATGGTAAAGTTCCATATGATTTTATTATTTCTTTATTCTGGTAGTAGTTAATTCTTACTCTCAACATGTTAAACTATGAAGATGAATGTGAAAGTTATTCATTAACGCTCAGTCCACACCTCTAAGAGTAACATGCACCATCTTTGACCTCAAGTTTTTCCTCATATAGAAATAAGCGCAATGCAAACTTTCGTCTATAGTTTCAGTTCGTGTAGACAGACCAGACAATCAGACATGAAATTTTTATCAGTCTTGTAAGAGTGATAGGCTTCGAGCTCACTCTCATCCAAAAAATATGTTTCACCTCCCATGATGGTTTTGAAATAAGCATGCATTGTTATCCATTTTGAATTTAATCCAGATTAAGTGTATAATTTTTCTAAGAAGCTTCGGAGTTTACTCACTAGATATACATTGCATTCCGAACAAACCCGTAAAAAACAGAATTTACCCGTTGAAAATATTTAAAAGCGACATTACCAGCTCTCAAGAATGGTTAACTGAGTGTTGCAGTCTAAGAGTACGAATTAACTGGAGAAACATTTATCCCAGCACACCATTACTCACAGAGCAGCTGCCGGGCTTCCAATTCACTTCCGGCGTCCATTCACTTGCTTTAAAAAAGTATAGGTTTTATCTTACAAAACAAACAAATGGAAACTTTAAGCGTCTCTATAAAGTACAGAATTAGTTTTTTAATTAAATGATTGTACCTTACTTTTACTGATAAAGTATCATTACGTAAACAAAACATTATATAAAAGTTTGTGCCGTATACTACATTTAATTGCCAAAATTGCACTAAAAACCTTGGAAACTTCTCTTGCACTTCAGTTAAGACTTTTATACCTGTAATCAGCTCAGTTTTTCCTAATGCACAGGATTTAAATGGATATTTGATTGTAAGAAATCAGTTAATTTCCTCGATTAAAATTTTTATTGATATTGCCTTCTTTTCATGTTAAAATTAGGTATTAGATACTGTTTTATCAGGTAATTTTGTTTGGTTTTTTTATTTAACTTAAACAATAGTGGAAAACCTAAAATTAATATGTAACCACATTATATTATAACACTTAAATAAACTAAAAAATTTTAACAAAACAGCAGAAACACATTTGTTGTATCTAATGTCAAAATGTTAATTCACATACAAATACGAAATATCCACAACAACTTTGTCTGTCAGTAACTGAGGGCGTTAAGACTAATATACTGAAAACTTAACTGAAAATCCAAAATTCAGATATTTGGAAGTAGTAAAAATAATTTAACTTTTTAATTTAAGTTTGGTTATTTTTTTTTGTAATAATTTACTTTTCATTTTGTACGTTAACAAAGCGTAGAGAATAAAAGAAAATTGCCAATAAAGCCCCCTAATGTACCGTAGTGTTTACTTGAAAAGTTGGGCGGTTTTAGAGCGAAATGAACATTAACCCAAAGTCATACTTGTTATTATATAAAAAATCAAATAAAAATAGCTTAGAAAAAAGGTTTTTTTAATACAAAAACGCTAGTTTATTGCACAGTCGTGTCTAGTTATAAAACTGACATTAAAATTAATGTAATAGTGACATTAAACTAATCTCATACTAAAAATTTTAAATTTTAAAAATTTCATAACCCAAAACTTTCTTGTATTTCATTAAGTAACTAAATTAAAGTATGCAGATTATAGGAGGTTTTACCTCTTAGTCGCTCAGATTTTGGAATATGTTTTATCTTACCTATGCTGAAGGTAAGATAAAACATAGGGAATGTATAAACTAAAAATAAACAACCAAACACTCCTCTATCAATTTGGATTCTTCAATTTCCTCAACAATATAACCAGTTTTATATATACCGACAGAGAAACAGTCAGCAAATTCATATTAAGAACAAGTGGAGGAAAGCAGAAGACACCAAGAAATAGTGATAGGAACAGGGCTGGTATCCAGTAAATCTTATAAATAAATCTTGGGCTTAAGCTTTACGCCGTTAGGCTATGTATTCCCTCACATAAATTTGCATAATAATTGTATAGTGTTATTAATATTTACCTTTTAAAACTGTATTTTACTGCGCAAATATAAAAATTTACACTCAAGCCATAATCCTAACTTAATCTACACAGAATAACCAAACACGAACAGCTTGTTTTAAAAACTTCATAAGATTCAATTCCTCATGCAGTCGTTAAATTGTTCATTTAAATGTATATAACACAAGGATATTCTAAATTATTAATACTAGCAATATGCTTTAAATACTATAATACGTCTTAATACTACTTCAGCTGTTAATCTGTACGCTGCTACAGCATTACGGGGGTTATTGACTAACAACGCTAACAGTTCATGTGGGTAGGGATATTGGACAAACCACTGTCCTATGTCATATGTTTTCCAAACGCTCCACTTCTACTTTAAATAAATAAAGAATTGGATGAAAACTTATTTTTAGTGGTAACTATTTACGATTGACAGTAAGACGTGTTCTAAATACTATACATAAATAAATATATATATATATATACATATACATACATATATATATATACATACATGCATACATATATATATATATATATATGTATATATATATATATATATTTACATAATCGTCAATGCTTTGGAGATGGTGCCTTAAAGGATTTAAGGATTAGGTGACCTCACCCGTTAGACCATACATACCATTTAATCAATCCTACTATGACCGCATTATGCGGTTTGTGGTTACACGTTACCGTTGTCCACAGGTGGTACCCTATCATGATTGCAATATCGCTTTGATTATCTAATCAATGCCACTGATAACAGTAAAGAACCATGGAATAAAGAACTATTCTGGTGAATAAGTTCAACTACCTGTTAAAAAGCATACCATCTTTAGATCCAATTGCTTTGTTAATGTCGATCCTGGTAGTTAAGTGCTTAGCATCTCTCTACTAAGTGCTAAGTGTTAGATCCAATTCCGGTTTGAATCAAGGCCATACTGTGTAGACTCGGTATTTTTATAACCTAGAAATTAATAATGACCTGTGTCTAACCAAAAATCTAGCTTCTACTAGCTTTCAAAATAATAGTCCGTCGGGTTCAGTCGTTAGAAATAGCTAGGTTATTGGAACCAACAGAAATATTAATAATATTATTCCCTCTTGAGGATTTTATATGTAATTGAAAAAAACTCGGAACTCCATTTCGAGATACAAATAATTTTTGTTATTGCCAGCATGGTTTATGGGCAAGTGTTATAAAACATTCTTGAGAGATATGAGGGGGGGGGGATGATCTTTATACTCTGGGAGTAGTCATTTTAAGTTGCCAAAAAACGTGTATGTGCATACCTGGAAATTACTTACAGTTACTATTTTGTAATACTATTGAAAGATAATAGTGCAAACGTTTTTGTTACTTATTTGTTTGAATTTTTGCGTTTCAGTGTTTATATTCACCATTTTAAAAACAGTAACATTAAAAGAAATTATAAATCCAAAAGAAATCTTTTTATACAAATTAGGGATATATTTTTGTAGATCGCTATAGGCGTTATAACACTATTAACAAAATACAACATTTATCTCATTGACCTAAGACTCTGATTGTGTCGTCCTAAATCTTGGAAGAATATTATTAAAGAGAGTATAGAGTAATGCTTCCTATTTATTTTATTTTGTTTTTCTGCAAAGAAACCTTATAATTACACAGGTAAGGTTTTCGGGTTTTTTTTTCCCTAAGCAGAATATTCCTGCGTTTGGCAGAAACTATTGACTCACCTTTTATGTGGTTTTAAAGAGAATTCCCAACCTATCCAATGGTGTTTAAAACTGCAATTATTAGGTCATAAACTGCACTATTTTGCTAAGAAAAAATAGTTTAAATCTTTTAACATAATATTTTACAGTGAAATAAACGTAAAGGTTAATTTTACTATTAACTCAGCTTTCGCCCCACAATTAAGCCCTAAATTTCATTGAACTGTCCTCTATTCTCTTCAACGTGTATTTAAACCCATTCTTTCATAACTCCTCATATCTATTAATTATAATGGGAAAGCCACATCATAAATCTCAATAAATAGTTTAACTTTCTGACCCAGCCGTTAAAATATATCAACTCCCAGTTCCTATTTGATTTATCGCGTGTAGATGACGTGAGACTACACTCATAAAAACAAACCCAGGCATCCCTGCTTTACAATCAACTTCGCAAACAACTTCCCACTCACCGGCAGCAATTGGCTCATGTCATAGCCTGAGTAAATTATCGTCTGTTGGTTCCAGGCTGCGTTCTGGTATGGGGTACATTAATATTTATGTAATCCACTGGTGAATTTATTTGGTGTGTTTCTTTTCTTTATTATACTTACTGTTAATTTTTAAGTTGATTTTACTTTTTTTCCTTATTTCATTGCATCTTATGGATGAACAATCTGTATTTAAAAGAAGAAAAAAGATTTGTAGAATTGATTTTGAAAGGGCTACTTTCGCGGACCACAATAAAACAAGAAGAACTTTCTATTAATTGTGAAGAAATAATTGTGGTCTTTACCATTGACCGCTATAGAGATACAAACGTTTAAATGCTACAGTACTGTAAGGAATCTAGTAGGGCCCATAGCACACGCGATGTCTTTAATTTTTTTGCATCGTTTAAAATCATGTTTGCCTCTAATGAAATAAGGAAGCGGATGTGAAATTATTCTAATGCACTAAAACATAAAAGATTCCTATCTGCCGCCGGGGCGTTTTTGAGGGAGTGACAGGCTACTAAGGATGGGTAAGCCCTCAGTGGGCGGTCTTACTTTCGAGGTGCCGCACGGGTAAGTGGCGACCCCGAGGTACCCTAGCTAAGTGCTCCAGATACCCTTCTCTTCCTTGTTCTGGATAGGCCTAATGGCTGGCACACTTTTCTATTGTGTCAGCCTACTCATCTCTTCTTCAGCTCTCTTCTATCTGAAGAGTAAAAGTTACCTTCCAACTCTTCTCGAATCTAGTTTTCCCTTATCATTTCTCCCACTGAGGGGGCCCAAGCCACGGTTGGAAACAGCGTAGGCCAGGGACTCTGCAATGGCTGGAGTGGGCCAAAACAGAGTCTTTACCTATGGCGGACTCGCTGGACCCAGACCGGCGACCCTCCAGTATTTAAAAAGCAGCTTACCCAGGCCATGCGGTTGGGCTTCTGTCTGGGTTGACCTTCCATTTCCATAGCCTTTCTCGTGGTGAACAACATGGAAAAGAAAACAAACAACCAAAAACCAAAACCAACCAACCCTCTGAAAACAGTTCCTGAAGCTGTTTCTAAACCTTACCTCTTCCTGCTTTGAGGTAGCTCCTGAAGCTTACCTCGCCACGATACCGACCAACCGTGGCAACAACAACTACAATGAGGGTTTGTTTATAGCCAACATCCCTACCTATCTCCTCAACAAAGGTGCCTTAGGAACACAGGAGGTTCCATTGCAGCACTGAAGCTCCCCATACATGTGCAACGCGAGGCTTTATCTGAGGGAAGGCAGGTACAAGCGCTGAGGAAGAGCTAAAATCCCTTCAAGATAATATGAAGATCAGCCTTCCTCCAAACAGCCCAAGCACTCCCATGTCTACTCAGGTAGCGCTGGATTGAATTGCACCACAGATGCAACTCGGCAACCCTCAGAACATGAAGAGGGCCCAATACTCAACCACTGCTCAAAGAAGAGTGAAGCACTAAAGGCTAAAACTTTCTTGAAAAGGGTGAATGGCTTTGTGAGCCCTTCCAAGTGGGAGGAGGAGGGGAAATAAGAAGAAAAAAGAATCCAGAACGGCAGGAGGTCTTCCAACTCCGGGCCCATACTGCCGGGTACCCAAGGCAGGGGGAGGGGTCCGGCGACCAAAACGCCCCAGAGGCACCATTGGTCACTCCCGCCCTCCCTGCTCCGCTGAGGGACCCGCAAAGAAGGCTAGGAGGGAAACCCAAAAGAGGAGAGGCCCGAAAAAAAAATTAATAACCCACGATCCCGAGGCCACCGCCCTCTGGTAGCACACCCAAGGCTACCTACAGAGAGGTCGCAGCGATCAAAATGGCCATAGGCCCTCGAAGGCCTACCCGGAAGCGAAGCTTTAGTGGCAGAGCAAGGAGAAGTCCAGTACGAGGACGCAATTATGGAAGAAATCCAACCCCCTGGAGGATGTGTTCCGTTCCAAATCGTTTGCGGGGCAACGCCTACCTAGAGAAAGGTGTATTTTTAATTGCTTCCCTTGCATCAACGAGCACATCAAAAAACGTTGGCTGGAAGAAAGTTATTCAAAGAATAAAGACCTCTGGGAAGAACGACATCTCTCTGAGAGTGGGTCTGCGTAAGGGACATCTTGAGGGTCCACTAGAGGTGTTTTTCAAGAAAGCTCACACCGAAGGCTTCTGAAGGAAGACACCTGAAAAGTACTTTGAGATGTTCAATAAGCAGAACCAGCCCCCAACCTGAATGTAAACGAGTGGAAAAAAAAAAAGAAAAAAAAAAAAAAAAATAAAAAAAAAAAAAATAAATAAATAAAAAAGAAAAAAAAAAAAAACTAGAGAATGAACAAAAAAAAAAAAAAAAAAAAAAGAAAAAACACAGCAAAAAAACAGACAACCATAAGAAACCTAACACATCCACCCCCATACCCAACGCCCCCCCCCCCCACACCCCCCCCACCCGTCTCTCCCCCCCCCGACCCCACGTACCACCCCAACCCCCCAAACCCTCCCACCCCCCCCCCATCACCACACAAGACCCCACGAACCCCCAGCCCCCTCCCCCCTCCTCCCCATTCCCCCCTCCCTCCCCCCTCCCCCCCGTTCCCACCCCACCCCCCCACCCCCCCCAGTCCCCGCCCCCCCATCCCTCTCTATTTCCCCCCCCCCCCCCTCCGCCACCCCCCCCCGACTCCCCCCCCCCCCCGTCCCACCCACCCAGCTCCACCACCCCCTCCCCCAGCCCCATCCGCCCCCCCTCACATCTCCCGCTTACACCCCATGCCCACCCCTCCCCCACCCCCCCACCCCTTATCAGATACCCCCTCTAGTCACCACTTCCATCCAATGCCTAGACGCCCTGAAAAGGTTACCGGATTCGACTTGCTTCCTGGACGAGGTCTGCTACATCACACCACGGCTGTGAAGGCTTTCCAACTGTATGAGCCAACTTAGGACTCTGGCAGGTCCCTCAATTGTCTCCTCGACAGTCCAAGGACAATGCCAACGAGATTAACTACAAATCAACCTCCAACCCTCCCTCCAGCACAAGTAGGGCTGGGCCTCGGCAGCCTTCTGCCAGTTCTTCCTCCAGGAGGGAATTGATCTGGCGCAATATGATTTCAAATCAAACCCCCTCATGGCTTCACCAATAGGGAGGAGTGGGCGGGCCTAAATGAAACCAATGGTAAGTTAAAATTTACTGTACCTCTCTACAGGAATGTCAGAACCTGCAATCCCTGGTTGAAGAGAGGATTGGATTTTACTAACCCTCAAGCGAAGTTCTGCTCCAGAGGATCTCCAACTGTGGGCAACACTGATCTGGAAGAAATGGAGGCACAGTGCAGAGCACTAATTGTAGGCTGTGCAGCCGTAATACTTGCCATATGATGCCAGGGAACTCCCCTCCATCAAGAGTACCTAGAAGCTTCCTGGTTGGGAGAGAAGCATCAAGCCAGACGTCTCCAACAACTTCTTCCTAGGTTGTTGACGGCGCCAACCGCCCAGTCACTCTTCCTCAGCCTTGGATGGGGCAAAGCAACCAACACTAACCCCGAGAGGTGGTAGGCACTTTTTACAATTTCTTCTAAGTAGGGTACCTAATTATATATGTAATAAAGGTAACCAGCCCTACGTTTCCGTCAAACACGAATTAGACCAAGAAGTTAATTGACCATAACAAATCTGGCACACCTGCAAGACTCGATGGTATACTTGTGAAATGGTTGATAAGTGGCACGTAAGCGAGAGAGGCCATCATTATCGGATCACAGGTATAATTCCGCTTTAACCATGCAAGATGAAGGCTGCAGAGGTCCTTCTATGCGCAATCACCAGTGAGGACTGACTGGTTGGGATATAAGTCTGACCTTTCAGTCCACAGTTGGGATCGGTAGGCGTGCAGTGGTGCGATGCTTCAAGCAGACATAGATCAGGATCAGCTTCCTGACCTGCAGAATGCCTTATAATTCAATATGCATTCCACGACAATTGCCCATAGCGACGGGGGAAGAGTCCGAACCAATACTAAGTTGGTGGACTGCGGACCTCGTCTCGCAAAAGGGCTAATGTTCAGGAAGCTGTACAATCAGATCGCAAAAGGGAGCCGTATCTGGGAGTCCCTAATCATAGAGCTCTAGACAGAATACAGCCTAGCAATTAAAAAAGCAAAACAAAGATTCCTGAAGGCAGTTTACACAGAAGGTAAATGAGTTAAGCGTCGCGGCAGCTGAGACTGCAACGCTTACTAGCCTCAAGTCCAACCGGTCCACTTGTGATCTTTTAAGGTCGCCAGGGAGGTCAACACACACTATCTCGTGGTCCTAGTGATGAGCCTCAAAATTGTATCTTTGAGAATGACGACACTGGAACGTCTGGGTAAACCACGAGGCAGGTCTCACGGCCAAAGAGCATTGTCGTGGTAGCTGGGGCCATTGCCAGAAGCGATTGTCACTCTCTCTAAAGCCAAATGGGCATATTATCTAAATTTTGCCCCCTTTCAAAAATCGTGCAGGAGGGGAGATAGGAATCCTTTCCGGCCCTGCTTCAACCAAGGGCCGGAGAATCTCCTTATCCCTTCTATGTGAAACTATTCAGGGTCGAGCCTAGCTTATGGGTACATACCACAAGTCTGGCGTCCCTCAACAGAGGTGGTCTTCATCCCTAAAAAAGGGAGAGCGGACCTGACTCTGTTCCCTAAATCTTTTCGTCCCATCAGTTTATCTTCGTTTCTCTACTGAAAACAAATAGAAAGAACTGGTGGAAGAGGCAACTGAGAAAGGGAGTTCTCTCAGACACTCCCCTTCAATCGCAACCCAACATGCATACCAGCAATGGCAAACATCCTGTGAAATCCAAGCACTGCACCAACTAGTTCAGTAGGATTGAGGAGGATAGCCTGATCCGCCAAGGAATTGGCATTGTGGCACCTTCAATAGACAATTGAAGGTAGCTTTCGACAATTGCCAAATTCCCACTGCACATGGTAAATGGAGCAACAGCGACCGGTGGCCGTCGGGAAAAAGGGGGGCCAGCTCTGATGGCCGTGTGGCTTCGGGCCATGCTGGTGCTCCAGACCTAGGATCAGGCCGATCTCAATGAAGTATCGCTTGTGATCAGCTACCCATCAAGGGGATTGTCCTCAAGCGGAGGCAATCCTGTGCACCTCTACGTGTGAATTCTTAGTAGTAGATGGGTCTACATTGAGGACCTTACTAACAACGGGAATCTATGTCCCCAAGGATAATGCAGACGACATAAGTCCTTATGGTACAGGGAAAATATTAACAAATGTTGGTTGTTTGATAATCATGAATACCAACTCTTCAACAAGTGTACACAACTGGTGTCATGGAGAGGGACTGAAAGTAAAATCCTCTTCTAAGACAGTAGTTGTAACCAATTTATTTTTTTTTTTCCCCAACTAGAAAAAAAGTAACCTAGAGTCTCTTTCAATGCTTGAAACTCGCATCCACTCAGCTGAGAGATGGTTCCAAAGACCAGTCAAATATTTAGGACTGACTCTGGAGACCATAAGCTTACGTGGAATTGGATCCATCTTTAATAATATCCTGCTACAAAGCAAAGTGGGCGCTCATGACGTCCAGGAGACTTTGCAGGAATCTCATAGGGCCGTAAAACCCCCAATATAGCACTATGGCTTTACAAAGCAGTTTAAGGCCTCAAATCACTTATGGGTTCATTAGTCTGGTGTACAAAAGTTGAATCAGGTAACTGCCAAAGCCAAGCTTGAAAGCTTACCAAAGGCATGGCACAATTCTTTTATTGTAACCGGAGCATTCAGGACAGTCCCTCAGCGACCCCTCGAGGTGGCGTTAGTCTTCTACCTCTTGATGTCCATAAAGAAAGCTTAAGCCGCGTAAGTCAGCTTATTGGCTTAATTGGTTGCTGGCTTGTGGAGGAATGCGCGTCTAACGCGAGCCAATGGCGCCAATCACTGAAGCTGTAAACCCCAAGCGCTATTCTCGAAATGGTCTCCGACACCGAATGAGAAGAACGGAGTTCGTATTCAATAAGCCATGTCTCTGTTGACCTTCTACTCCAGCAGATGAGTGGAAATCGCAAGATAACATCCCAAAAAATAAGAAAAAGCTTTGTCTGTACACGGATGGGCCCCTTTTAAGGGTAGAA
>NW_025787194.1:0-15774 GCF_021130785.1 Homalodisca vitripennis
TTATTGAAGACTATAGATACTTTTATATCGATTGATAGTATAGGATTTGAGATGCGAATATTAGGTATCGATGATTACATTCTTCGATATAAAAAACCGGGTCCGCTTATCGTACCCTACACAAATATTGTAATAATCGGGTCTGGTTCGATTACTCCACCGATCGTTGGCCCAACGACCCAAACATTAGTTTAGTTTTAAATAAGAGGGTCGTTGGCCCAACGATCAGTGGTGTAATCGGACTGATTTATTTCATAAAATATAACTAAAATGGGTCGTTGGCCCAACAAACCGTATTTACAATTTAAACAGTAAATTTACAATCAAGGTTCGTTGGCCCAACGATCTAAAATTTACATACAAATACTAATAGCGTATATGGTTCGTTGGGCCAACGACCCTATTGCAGAAACAAGTTAAAATTGTAGAATGCAGGTTCGATTACACCACTGATCGTTGGGCCCAACGACCTGTTTTTAATAAATTATAGAGGTTCGAAATAGTCCACTAGGCACGTTGGCCCAACCACCCTGTCAAATAAAACATTGCATTTCAAATGAAAAGGGTCGATTACTCCACTGACCGAATTAGTCCACTATGGACAAGGGCAGGGCGGTACGGCAAGCCGCTCCTACTGCACTGTAGTAGTTTTATCTTCATTATGAGCGTGAATACATTTGATGGAAATATATAAATAAATATATATACTATATACCATAAAACTATAAATATTATTATAAATTATATATTAATTAAATGCTGGTATGAGGTAACCTTGTACAACATTATTATTTTTTGGCCGTTAAAGAAAAAATTATATTGGTTAATATAAACGTAACATAATTTATAGTTTCTAATTTCTTCTACATCATTGACGTGACTAAACATATATATGTTTATATTAAAATTTGCATAAAACGCTAAAGCGTGATTTAATCTTTATTGAAACTACATTAGTATCGATAATTTTTATCATGTACACAACATGTATCAAGTAAAAGAACTGGTCAATTCACTTCAATCAAAAACCAATGTATACTGTACGTAAGCATTTACACATTTTCATGTATCTGGTACATTTCTTCAGATGGATATAAACTACATTTACAGAACATCTTAAAGATAACTATCAATCAATAAAGCTTTAATTGAGAATATGTTGCTAACTTTAATATAAGCCTCTGAAGAAGTAATGTTATGATTGTTATTGGGATGTGAGAGAAGGCATTACATAATCTTATAACCGGGTAAATCTATATGAGGTAATCAATAAACGAAATGCTCAGCTGTTAGACTCTTAGTTCTAAGTAGAAATAGTGTAAATTGTGGTAATAATATTAGTAAATACAATGTTATTTAGTGATGTCCTGCAAAAAGAATTCAAATTTCACATGCAACAGTGAAAGTACAGTACTACAAGAGCTTTAATTTCCCATCAAGTTCAACATTATTCTTTTGATGGGGTCTTTTCTCAGTTTCTTTCCAAGTTGAAACATGCAAACTTGAATTGAAGTCTCCGTGACAAAACCTTGTTATAATTTTTACTACACCATAGATTTATGATGAAGTAAGCGTATTTTCCTTTTTGCGGTCTTATCATTGGTTAGTCTTGCTACGCTGTGATGTTCTGATGAAAATAAATAGGTGATAACCTGTCGACCGTAGACATGAAGTCCGCAGTACACGTGGATGGTATCTCTCGCTGCTATGATAAGGGTGGAGGGAGGGATGGGAGGGAAAACGGGGGGGATTTTCAATTTTGAGCCCGGTGGGTTTACTTTTTGCAGTAAATTATACATCATAAAAGATGTGTAAACGGATTAGGTCTTCGGTTTACAAAACGGCGGCCGTAAAACCAAAAAATTTTAACCAACTGTTTCGGCCTAACCGTGGAAAGCTACCCTCCGTCACAATAATGTTCCGGTTTAAGATCTATTGTTTAAGATAGTTTCCCATACATCAAAACCGAATACAATGTAAGAATTTTAATTGGTAAAGCATCGTTTCGGACGAGGTGCAAACTGCACAACAACCACATCAAATATTATTAAATCATAATAGCTCTCGTGTTTTAGTATTTAAAGGTATTTCTTAACAACATATCGAGAAGTGTTCTTTGAAAATTTTTAAAAACCTCTCATGCTTATCAAATTTTGTGTACATTATTTTACATTTTACCTTCTAAAATTATCAATTGTTCCATTTATGAACTCAGTTAGACAGTGAAGCAGTGGGAACTCTGGTAACAGAAGGAGAATCAATAAGTGCCATTAGGCTAAAAAACTACTAAAGGCGGTGCCACCGAGGACGGCGCAAGAGCTTATTAAAAGGGGCGGCTAAAAGATATAAAAAATTACAAGAAATGGTGTATCAATTAAATTGACTTTTTACAGATAACCGAGCCAAAAAAAATACATAAAAACAAAGGCTTGTGTTCACTGCACTTTAAAAATTTCAAACCTATTATCATATCACAACCATTACTTAGGCAGTGTCAGCGTAAACCTTAGGGGAGGTAAATTGAATATAGTAAACAAAGAAACCTTTTGTAGTTTACTCACCTCTATGTGAGAGATTGAAAGAAGCGGCAAAGAGTTGGGCGTGATGTGGCCTTCGAAAAGCATATTTGGGCGTCCGCCATTCGTCTTACTATAACTACCATTACTTACTAAACTTGTCTAAAAAAAAAAAACCTTTTACCTCAAAGAGTTCGGAGGAATCGATCAATATCATTAGGCTAAGTTTTTTGAGGGGATTGTTTTTATATCGGCTAGTGAGCACTCTGTGTAAATTTATTTATTAGCGGTACTACTATAAAATGTTTGCTCTGATTATGCGAGCATTCCCGTACGTAAGGCAGGACCACCGCTAGTGAGCATAGCTGCCTAGCTCCATATCCGAGGCTCTATTATTTAACACATGGGAGTCAAAAATTTGAATGGAAAATCATTAAGGCAACTGAGTGACTTTGTCTCACAACTTGATTTGATCAACTCTTTCATTTTCACAAAAACAGACTTTAATCAGTGGAACGAGCCTGGGGGTTTTTTTGAGAACCTCGGATTAACAACTACAGTGAAATGCATTGGTATATCGGTCGATGTGGTATTTTGTTTATTCAAGACTATAAATTAAGTACAATGTTTTATATTTTCAAAATTCCTTTATTCTAGGGTTTTTTTTTTCCCATTGTTTAAAATAAATAACAACAATTAAACAAAAACTAACCAATAAACAGAAAATTAAATCTTTGAAGCATATCTAGTTTTTGCTTTAAAATGGTGTTTTTTTGTTTTCTCATTTGATTATATGTGAAATTACATCCTACAAATTAAGACCAGCCAGCGGAAACACGAATGTAGAGCAAAACATCTATTACACTTACAGACAACACCACACTTACTCTTTGGTGAGGAGATGTTTTTGATTATATTTTAAGGGTTTTCGGGGGCCTGCTTGAAAAATGTTTAAATGTTAAAACGTGGAGCGGGAGAGCGGAGTGCTTGCAGGTGCAAAGTAATCATGTGGAAAACTTATGTAAATATAAAAATAATATACATGTTGGCCCTTAGTTTTCCCACATAGTTTCAGGGGAGTGCCTAGCCAATCGAAGGATACAGCTGCTAATTATTAAGAACAGTTTTTTTTGTCTATAATTGAAGGTTTTTTGGAACAAGGTCCTAATCAATTATGTGTATTCGACAAAATCTCATTAACCATTTTATCATAACAGAGGTTTTGTTATTTTAATTTAGGTTAGAAATCAACCGAAACCGTTTTCCCTATATTGGTGACCTTCAGAGCCTTGAATCTGAATAACTTAACCTTCTGGATCAACTGGAAAAGGTTAGGTTTTTGATGCCTTATTTAAATAATAAAACTTGTACATAGGTTAACGATATGTGTAATTTGATTTGAGTACAACTTAATAGACTGATTCAAAAGTATTACAAAGGTAGAATCTGTCCTTATAATAATAACTAACGAAAACCCATGCAGTATACGATGGCAACCGTAACTATGTGGAACGTATTTGTTACACATACACATATAATCATACACAAACCTATATCTTTCTTTAATGTTCATGAATTCAAGTATAGGTAAATCCCTCTAAACTAAATCCTCCCTAATTCGAACAATACTGGCTGGAAGTCATACAACCACCCAGGTGTTCCTGATCCTTAGATTTTTGTTAAACCAAACACACTGAACAATGGTCCAAAAAAAATATTGTTGAAGAAACTAACAGATACGAAGTTCTAGGGCCACCAATTCTTATAACGAGACAATCCTAGGTAGGATTTAGGGACCCAATGGATTTTAAAACAAAAATTGACATGAGAGCATTCCTTGGGATAAAATGAACGATTAAATTATTTTAATCCCCTTTCCCTTGGAGATAAGGGGCGTAAAGTTCAAGATCATAAATTGGGTTTTTTTTCCGGAACAACAATCTTCCTCTGCCATGTGCAATGGGTAGGTGGTGGTGCAATAAAATGTTTTGTTGAGGATTAAACTTACCTTATTGATCTTTGCAAATTTTGCTATTGCAATCCTCATATTCTTTCTGCATAAGAGACAGTTTCGGTTAAGATGAATGCATGCCAAGGGTTTTTCCTGAGCGTTAAGAAACGCGTATGTTTATATTAATTATATCCTAGATATGACAAAAACCACTATGAAAACGAAAAAAATATTTTTATAAAGCCAAAAGATTTGTAAATAGAACAGCTTTGCTAATTACAAATTAAACACATAACTATTTTTAAAGCGCACTAAAATTAATAAAGCAAAAAAAATACACACATCTCGATGTTTTTTTTATTACTTTTATAAATATGAATAATATTTCCATTCACGATTTGTGTGCAAGAGTTTCACGGAGGCCGGTTTATATTCGAGGAAACTTGAGAAGTATTGAGTTTCCGCTAGTCACGCAATACATTGTGATGACCCGCACCATGTTCTGTTCCAATCAAACGAAGCAAGAGCAGATTGATATTTAGAAGACAAGACAACAGTAACATCGGAGAGGCCAGGAAGACAAGTCTACCAGTGCCACAACAAGCGATAAGAGCTCGACTCATCTCCGGGAAAACGGAGGTGCATAATAATAATCACTAATTTTTAAAGGATCAATAACCTAAAACTAATGGCTGCTTTTGGAAAAAGAAATTCTTTTTCACACATCCCCGCCTTCAATCACTCGTGCCAACATCTCAAGCACAAAAGCTTAGGAACTTCACAACCACACGGCTATCAAATTTGTTTTGAAAACAATTCCCATTGCTATAATTTTGAGGAATTCAGATATAGATTGTCCTTGATATAAAAATTGACATCAGTTGATTTGGCCGTTAGATAAGATGTCGTAATTACAAAAAAAATATGTTTTGGCTTCGTCAGCCCCTAACAACCCTTAGTTTTCCCAAAAAAATTCCAATCACAAAACCGACACCTATTTTTCAAATGGCAAAGATACACTGAAATAAGAATTTTAAAACCAGTTCTGTGGGTCTTGCACTGGTAATCGACTCTTCCCCCTTATAATCTTTCGTTAAGATCCTCGTAAAGGCCAATGGCAACATGAGGAAGAGCAAAATAAGGATTTCGAAAGAGACCAGCCCTCTCCATAAAAAATTAACGTCCCTATCATTTCATATCTAAGATAAGTATTACAATTTTATATATACATGTGCAATCTTTTCACCAGTTTATGTAATTAATCGCTTTTAAAAGAACTATATATTACTTAATTTTTTGTATATAAAAACAAAAATCAGCGATTTCATTACTCTTAAACTACAACACTGGTCTAACTGTTTTATTTGAGCAAGATTTAAATATGTAAATCGAGTTTTAAAATGTAGTAGATCAGAAAATGCGCAATGTGTATGATATTAAAAACTGCAATTATCTGATATTAAATTTCTTAAATTTAAAATTAAATTTTCTTTTAAAAATCTGTAATATTTTTTAAATTGCTTTATACCCTGTTAATTATTTTGTTATTCTCTTTGCTTGATATTTCAAAACCAACCAACAGTTTTACAACCACATCACAGTTTTGTTATGTTTATATTTTGCTTGTATCCAATTCCGTCTTTTACCACAGAACCTATATGTTTAAAATAATAATTATATATTTCCGTTGCTTCCAAGTAACGGTCAGGCTTAAACAAATAAAACTGTAATCTAAACCTGATTGTTCTTTGTATGCCACTGAAGAAGAAAAATTTAGCAAAGTATCGTAAGCAAAAATATAAAATATTTATTATATTTTCATCGAAAATATTTTTTATGAATAAACTGTATACAACAATCTGCACTAATTCTTGATCATTTTAAAAATATAATTTTTATTTAGATTATATTTCCATTATACTCTTCCAGTATCCGATTTTATTGTGGTCAAACAATAACACATCGTCAAATTAAGTGTAGATTTAGATGCATAATTATTTTCTATATCAATGAATAAGTGTTTTGTATTAAGGAGAGTCCCTGATATAGTTTATAAAATTTATTCATTATAGATTCATTTCAAAAGAATATTCCATCTATTCCGAAATTATTTAAAATTGTAATTAACTGAATAATTCAGCTAACACCATAATGTCCTACTCAAAAAACCTCAGTCAACCTTAATTATTTTTAATGTCATCAGGCAATTGTAGTAGATCAACAAATACATATATTTTTCTTCTTTATGTATAAATCCTTGTGTTTATATTATTCCACTGTGTGTCTTGCTATGCCTATTTTGTATTTTATAAATTTTTTGATTCCAAAGATTTAAAAATTGTAAATTAAAAGTGATTACAAAATATCGTTTACAGTGAAAGTGGTTCTCATCTATCGAACTATACATAAACGTTCGTTTAAAATTGCCATTCCTTGTGTAATAATATGTTAATAACCTGTGTCAAATGTCCAAACACCATAAAATATGTAAATAACGCTTGTAAACTGTAGTTATAACTATTTAAAACAATTATTAATTTTCACATGAAGTTAGTTAAGGAATTACGGTACCCTTGAGAAATCTTACAATAATAGGGTTTGTTAAGATGCAAAATGATTCTCCGATACATTTTATAATGAAAAATAATCGGGTTTGAAATAGCGTTAAGATGGTGTATAATATAAAATTTATAAGAATGAAAAAAAATAAATGAAAAAAAAATAAATGGTTAAAATAAAAAAATGGAGAACTAAAAAAAAAATAAAAAAACATAAAAAAATAATTTAAAAGGAATAAAAAAAAAATAAAAATAAAAAAAAAAAGTGAATACATAAAAAATAAAAAAACTAAAAAAAACAAAAGATGTATAATCAAATTAAAAAATAAAAAATAAAATAAAAAAAAAAAAAAAAAAAAAATGGAAAAAAAAAAACAATAAAAAAGAATAAAAAACACATAAAATGAATATTACTATTCAAAATTATTCCCTAAACTTGTAAAACATATGCCGTCCTAAACAACATTTAGCTTACGCGGGATTTCAGTACATTTTAACCAGGCTTCTTATTAACCCATGCTAAAATATAACTATCAACTGAAATTTAATAATATAATATTTGGTTAAATATGAAAACCACTTATAGTACTTTAATATCAACCTTGGTATATAAATATTAAACAGGTAATGATAAAAACCAAAGTGTTATCTCATAATAGCAATTGTGGGTACTAATACTAATATATATAGTACATACTCCTACTAATAATGTATATAAAATTTTTAATTTTTAGTATTTAATAATATATGTGATATACTGTTATCAGTAATATGACATATTTTCTAACATACATTAGTATCTCGAGAACAACACTAAAACTATATATTATAACTGGAGTGCTAAAAAAGTAAAACATTGCCTTGCAAGGGGACTTATACAGGAGAAGAGGAGAATGAAGGTAGTGGACTAATCGACCCCTCTGGCGAAACCACCCGCTGAAAATGTGCTATGTAGCGGCGTGGGTCTGTTGGGCCAACGCCCTGGTGGTGTAATCGGACCGGCCCTCTTTTGAACATTGGTACGATTCATATTCACACTTAGGGTTTCCGTTTGGCCCAACGACCCCCTTTAAATATTATTGGCTTTAATATTAATTCATGATTCCAATTAAGCATCCCACTGATCGCTTTAGCCCAACGAACCTATACTAGTAAATAAAAAATTATAAGGTTCGTTGGGCCAACGACCCCCTTTATTTAAAAAATTTACAGAAGATGGAAACAAATATGGGGGGGGGGGATGGGGGGGGGGGGAGGGGGTCGTTGGTCCCAACGAACCAATGGGGAGTAATCGAACCTCTATGTGTTTTGTAACAAATGGGTCGTTTGGGCCCAACGACCCCTGCACTGCACCAAATTACATTTCTTCCAGGAGTGGTCCGTTGGGCCCGGCAACGAATCAGTGGAGTAATCGATGCCGTCCCCTAATAATCTGCTACCGTATACTCTATAAAACGAACGTGCAAATTTGCTTTAAATTTAACTCTTGTAAGCGGGCGATGTTTGTAATCCAGTGTTTTATGAAGCCGATTAGCCAGCTTTTTATTGGTACAACACTCAAATTCTATTTCGCCTACACTTAATTCCCAAAAAAAGGGGGGGAATTTTGTATACTAATAGAAAAAAATTTGATAAGTCATTCGTACTAGAAATTGGAATGAGGAAAATGTCCCCGTCATTTATCCGAACACATACTTTTCGCGAGTACAAGAAGTAACCATAATACCTACAATGTGGGCGTCTAGGCTATATATGTTAACGTTACACACTTTTGCTGTAGAAACTTTTTGCTGGCGTTGCTAAGGATTAACCAGTAAGTATAAAATACCAATATTATTGGTGCATATAGACCAGTAAAGGTTTCTGGCAGCCCAGAACACAAGAATTTGTTAACTCCTGCCACTCATTTAACCTTCTCCAGTCCCCCGAGGCCCAGCAAGCGCGTCAATGAAATCCTAAGATTTTATCTCTTGTGCAATTCGTTTCAAGGATTCGTGTCACGGAAAATGGATATTTCTCCTGAGGAGAAAAATTTCCCTCGGAAGCGGTAAAACTCCTAAGTGTTTTCAGAGGCAGTTAGTGGTACTGCAGGCAACAATTAATAATTAAATTTAATATAGGTGGTTACCAGTAACAAAATTCAAAAACCATTTTAAAAATGCAATAGTCAGGATGTTATTTAGGCATTAGACTTACTATTATAATTAAATTTATAATGAACAAAAATTGTAAAATATAGTGCACAATAGCCTACGTCGAAAAGAGGGATCTTATGACATTATGGCGCAGACTATATAATACAATGGCTGGAGGAATAAAAAACAGAGAGACCGGACACTAACGTGACTCAACGAGCCATTCCCTCCATAACACTACAATTTGGTGGAAAACAAAACGAGCGCAGCGAACTCCGTGACCATCGCAAAAATTGAAATCACTAAAGCGGTGCAACTAGAAAATTGTTTTGACAGGAGAAGCGAGAAAACCAATGATGAGGGGGCAAGCCATATACACTGTATGTGTATGAGGCCAGTCAATATATATATATATATATATAAAACAAAAATATATATCATTTCTCTTAGTGCAGTTTTAAAAAGAAAAACTAAACTACAATTATTTTACTGTACAATATTTCGTTGTAATTACAACGTTTATCAAGTACACTGTATAGAACATACATTGAATAAAACCAAAGATGAAATACCTGATAATCAACTTTCCAAATCGTAAATAACAAATTCTGAATATATAATAAACAAAAGTTTTGATTAGTAAATTGTAAAAGAAATAAAAAACATAATTTAAAGATATATATATATATATATAATATTCATCATTTATTTTTTCAAACAAAAAAAATGTCCACATAAACATACCAAGACGAGAAATGGTTTCGTTTAGCTTCCTAGTGCGTTAATTTTGTAGTATTTTTTTTCATATATAAAACTTAATTGTTTTCAAAAACTAGGCTAAAGAAATCAAATTTGTTGCACATCAGGTTTGCAAATAGTGCAAGAGAACATAAAGAGCCCTGCAAACGATGGTCCTCCAATCCTGAGTGGCGTCAGAATAACTCCCGCGGAAATACAGGAAAATAGCTGATGGCACCCAGAAAAACATGGAAATGCGAGCGAGTAGACTGCAACGTTTAACAAGCGGGGGCCGATGACCTAGTCTTTAACAATTGAATCATTCCTGAACGACCAATTCGCTAATAATAGTTGCAGAAACCTCGATAAGCTTGAACAAAATTAGACGGTAATAAATTGCATGAATTTTCGGAAATCAAGACCGAATATCCAAGCTATTAAGGCTACCTGTGGATTTTTAATTGGAACCGAGAGTGACCTCAAATGAGACGGATATTAAAGTAATCCCACGACGAGAAAATAGCTAAAATCAAGCAGACACGAGAAAATTACAGTGGGGGTGGGAATCATCCTGTAGGAGATTGTCATCCAAGAAATCACGAGCGTCCTATTTCGGAAACGGAATAATCATTATCTTTTAAGAAAAAAATTAAAAAAAAGAAATGAAGACACGCCAAAGACCTCAAGGAGAGCTTGAGCAGGGACAAACAAGCCAAAACTAAAGAAGGAGCTATGACACTTTTCCTGATTTCAAAAGGTAATTGATGCCTTGTAATATCAGGCAATTCTAGTGTCAAGCGGCCTAAAAATTATTCAGGTTGGGCAAAGCACATTAAAAGATAAAGAATTAGAACCACTGAAAGTTGTTTTTTGTTCGGTAGTAGACCAGCGGATGGCAAGTTCGTGTAGACGGCTTCTCTAAAGAGGCAATTATCTGACGTTTGAATCCCGCCCTCTCTGACATTTCTATATCGAGAGATCGCACCATGAAGGAACCGGAGCAATATTCTTAAGAAAGCTGAACGGGATTGAACAGGGAGACGTCAGGATGAATGGGGAAAGTAACAATCCACTATACCGTTAACTTGAAAGATCACCCCTGTATAACTACCTTCGAGCCAAAAAACTAGAAAATGCTGGGGTAAACCAGTCAGCTTTGGAACTCTATTTCCAAAATGTTCAACGGCTTAAGGACAAAGTTTACCTCATTGAAACAATCAATATCTGTCTGCCATAATTATGATATATTAATACTGGTTGAAACTAATTTATCTGCCGACATTTGTAGTGCTGAGCTTGGTTTGCAGAATTATAATATATTTCGTTGTGATCGTTCAGGAAACTGACCTCATCTAAGGTTAAGGCGGGGGAGGTGTATTTGCTTGCAATAAAGGGGATAACATGACTTATCCCAAGAAATCATACCAAAAGAATAGAATACTGTAGATAGTTGTTTTTAGGCTCACTGTCCAAATTATTCATCCTAGTCATTGCGGAGATGCTGGTCGGCGGAGTCTACCTTCCACCCTAACATCGCCCTCAAGCCCAATACTTTTGATTATTGCCTCAATTGTCGAAGAGCTGTCTCTTCCACCTCTGGAAAAATTTTGAACCTATCCTGTTGTTGGTGGGCGATTTTAACCTCCCCAAACGCGGAATTGGGATCCCTCCTTCGGGCTCTCTAAATTCAAGATCCTTGCGGAAGCCCAGCCAATCAAAGATTCTATGCCCATATCTTCAATCTTACACAGGTCAAACGGTGTTAACAACGACCGTGGAATATTACTGGATTCTAGTTTTCCTCTTCACAGGATAGACATCCCAGTGTCCCGAGAAGGGTCTCTTGATCGCCTTGTTCAGGTGGAATCACATCATCCAGCTCTCGAATATTACCGTTCCCATGTTTCGAGACCATCACTGAAATTAAAAATAACAAGGACCCCATATCTACGACTTTAGGAGGAGTGTATCCATTGTTTTGGAGTATATTTAGAGTGATTTCAAGGTGTTGGCCGTATCCGGAACTGAGCAACGTGATGGGGTTGATAGTGTTGGAGACAGCATTCATTGATTTGTTTGTCTGGTTCTCCTCAGTGTGGGTGATCAGGGACTTTGAACACCCCACCGAAAAGTACTCTGGAAAACGCAAACTTTCCTCCATTGTTGGTTATTCATTTTAGAGCTGAAGGTGCACTAGTCCCATTTTGAAAAAGTGAAGCTGCA
Organism: Homalodisca vitripennis; assembly: GCF_021130785.1. NCBI lineage: Eukaryota > Metazoa > Arthropoda > Insecta > Hemiptera > Cicadellidae > Homalodisca > Homalodisca vitripennis. Next base: position 12,122 of record NW_025787194.1, read on the forward strand.
CGTCAAGTTCAAAAAGTCCTATTAAAAGGGACTCTGACTACTTGGGAATTTCGTGTAGTGTTCGTGCAAGGTGTAGGACTCTAGATCCGCCTTCCTGTTATAACAGGGGACGTATATACTATCGTATTGAAAACTCCATACCAAGCAATGTGAAGGTCTTCTGGGTGACACATCAGGAAATATGAAACGCAAAGTCTTCAGGCACTTTCCAAACCTGTACCTGACAAATCGTGGACAGCGGAGCCACCCCTAAAGGGCATATGTGACTTTGTTATGCTTCTTATTTCTCTTCTGTAATACAGAGGCTCCCACAAACTACATGTCCAGTTTCGCTTTGGGAGCTGGAAACCTCATTCCAATTCCTGTCAGGTTTTCAACATCTCATGTGAAGAAGTGGAGGAGACATTAGCTGGGTACTGGGATGAAAGGAAGGGCGTCGGGGCCAGATGGCCAGATGGGATTCCCCGCCCCAGTAGTAATTGAAGTTTTGTAGTGGTATCTTGGCCTCCACATGTCACGCCCAATATTTCAATGCTCTTCTAACTCTGGGCATTTTTCCCTAAGAAAACCTGAACGTCGAGCTTTATATTGCACCTAATCCTGAGAAAGTTGGTGATGCCAGTAAATGCCCAAAGAACCTACAGACCCTGTTGCAATTCAGCCTGCCCTAGCCAAAGTTTTTGAGGTCCTTGGTCTTATCGTTAGACTTTCCTATTTGAAGCCAAGAGAACAAAACCCCATTCTCTCCAGCCTCAACAACGGTTTTATGAAGGGAATGGTCGGGGCAACAAACCAAATTCTCGTGACTTTGCAAGAATGAGAACATTACACTCCTCCTACTCAGATTGGGGCCAATCCAAGGTTCGATTTGCGTTTATCTTGAATTTGTCAAAGGCTTTCGACAGGATAAGCCACATTCATCTCCTAGCAAAACTTAAGGGGATCGTTTGGGGAAGTCAGTGACTGGAATCTCTCTTGAGATGTGGTTTCGAAGAGAGTTAAGCCTGGACGAATGCGTCCTCCTCGGACTCAGTGCGTCCATGCCGGGTGAGGACATCTTTTTGCATTTGAGGCGGGTGTCTGGTGGTGCCTCAGGGTTCTCTGCTGGGAGGAAACCTGCCCTTTTTTCTATCTTCATTGAATGGACGCTTCAGAATGTCCCGTCACATCGTCCTAGCCTGTTAATGATTCGCGGAATGACGGTCCATAGGTAGTTATAGGGAGATATCCACAGTTTCAAAGATCTGCGCCTCTCTGCAATCTGACTTGGAAAGTGTTGTCTCCTTTGGTGTGTGCGGAGATGGCCAATGGCATATAAAATTTACCGCAAAGTAGTGCTCTGTGGTCTCAATTCCATCCGCTCTAAGCGTAGGGTCCATAGATCTTCAACTACGAGAATGGAGGGGAACCATATTTGAATCGGCTCAAAGTACAGTTTATAGGATATTGGGAGTTATCTTGTTCCTCGGTCACTGACCCTGATGAAACAGGCAATCTGTCTGCAATTACGTAGGAAAGACCACTATTGCCCTCGGTCTTTATATTTAGGACTTCCCCGAGATGGGTTTTCACCATGGGACAACTTCCGGGCCCTGTACGTCCAGTTGGTTCGACCAATATTGGGAAATTATACTGTTCGCCTGTATGGTCTCCCTAACCTGTTGGGCTCAGGTTGGTAACCTCGTGTGAAAGAATTCCTTAGATAAGATTCATCAGGCTGATTGGGTTGAGACTTGGATTTGCCTACGACGGGGGTTCCTCGTTGAAGATCTGCAACGCACACTTTTGGGCTCCTACCCTTGGAGCACCAGACGCCAAATTGCTGACCCAGATGTTCTTGAAGAAGATTTTGGTCGTCGTCTTGTGATTCCGCCGAGACTTGTTATAGAGAGGATCAATCTTTCCGGTTGTTCCCCAGAACCCGATCTTCAAAGATCTGTTGCAGCTTTTCGAGAGGGAATTCCTCGCTACGAACTATGCGTACAACAGTACAATACCGAGAATTCACAGGTTGGGGAAATGGTCTTCCTGCGCATATTGATTTGTTCAGCATGTCCGACAACATGCATTCAAGAGGACTAGTGTCACTAAATATCTCTCTGGCCACACGTGAAACTCTGACCACTGAACCTTATATTTTGCTTGCTGTTTTTTTTGTTTTTGTTTTTTTTTTGTTTAACCACTTTTGTTTATATTTAATATGCGCAATCGATAATACCCTGCCATGTATTGGATCGCATATTTTTGGTATATTTCATCTGGAATAGAGAAATGGTTTTCTTGTGAATGTTTTATAATATTGCTTGCTATTTACTCTTAAACACTTTGGTTCATATATTATATAATAATAGCATCAAAATTTGCATGTATTGTAGCATGTATTTTTATATATTTTGCTAAATGGAAATGGTTTTTCTTGTGATTTTTTTTTATATATATCAATGAACAATAGGCCTACGCTTAATCTTTAATTTTTTTCTTTTCGTTATTGCATTTGTTTCATATGCCATATGTATTCGTCTCAGTTTGTATATAAGTAACTCTATATTTTTATACGCTACCGGTACTTTAATTAAGTTCTTTTTTTACGGTTTCCACCTTCATGTTGCACTTGTTTATGAACTATATTTGCTGATTCTAATTTTTCTTTTTATTTCACGATGTTGATGTTATTTGGCACTTGTTTTTGCTTAGTTTTTTTGCTTCTGTTTGCTTTAGCATGTATGCATGTAAAACTAATTTTATGGTTAAGTTGTTTATATCAAGCCTCGTTGTATTTTCTCAATACCTATAACAAATGTGAAAGATGGTGTCATACCGTATGTAAATAAATAAATGAAAATTAAAATTAAATAAAATAAACAATACAAAGTTTTGAAATTTAGTTATTTTTATTAATATTAACAAAAATGGTCGTAATTTTTGAGTCATATAACATATATATATATATCATATATATATATTCTATATATTCAATATATATATATATATATATATATATATGATATATCATCTACTGTTCCAAGAACGAAAACGAAGGTACGAACCTGGATTGTTGAACCTTCTGGATCTATGGATCCAGAGGTTACGAAGTACAAGTAGGACAACGACCCGAGTAGCTCGCTAGCAGGGCAGATGCGTTCTGTTCCTTTAAATATTTAACCTAGTAGTAAAATATAATAGATCTTGGTACGAATCCTTAACATAGGATTCCTTCTTACTGGCTAATCTTTGAAGGCGTTACTTCGGATTGAAATTTCATAAACAAAATGCATTCAAATTCAAATAATTGTCAGTCGTAAAACTGTTTTTTTTTCAAACAATTGGTTATCTATTTAGTGAAAACTGTTTCATTCTGCGGCTTTCAGGACCCCAAAACTCTGTCCTTTAATGAAAGTCAAGTTACGTCTACTACTGCGGATATACGAACTTAAAAAAATCAAATTGATGGGATATACCAATAATTCAAAACTTAGTTCCACTTTCTGCTAAGCCACAGGATTCACACAAGAAGGATTCATGACATTTCACTACTAAAGGCGCTAAGTGCCCATATTTGTGTAACTCGTTGAAAGTAACAATTTTAGTCTTAATACTTTATTTATCGCAGTTAAAAGACTCTTATGACTTCTTGATGTGATCAGTTTGTGTGA
>NW_025787195.1:0-12229 GCF_021130785.1 Homalodisca vitripennis
ATAGAAAAATTCTATATAAGCCTGTATGAATTACATTTACTATTGGGAGCTGAGTTCTTATTAATCCCTTAAACCAAATTCTTGATCTAATAATGATGCCCTATGGATATTATTTGACATATTTTTGTTCAAACATAAAAGGTGTGTGGATGTAGGAATTTTAAAACATCTCTTATACTTAACCATACGAAATAATATACATGTCTTGGATAACGATAAAATAAACGTAAAGAGAAGAAAATTTAAACATACTCTTATTTTTTATATCTTACACACAATCATATAGATTAAATTGAATGAAAAACGCCTCTTTACTTAAGTGCAAATATAAGTAGACGATCTCACTTAATGCTCTGTAGTGTAATAGTAATCTGGTGGTTTTTCATCTTAAAGTTTTAAAACACAACTTCAGGTTCCTAAGAAATGGCACGGGTATATATTTACAAATTTTTATATTATTGCAATTTTTATTTTTTATTCTTTAAGAATTTCAGTTGTTAAATAATCATTTTTCTGCATTCAGAGCTATTTGATTTCTTATTCCTAATATATTCAACATTTATTCAAAGTCAATAAGACTCTTAAGTTTTAACGGGTAAATGGTTCCGAAATATTTTAAAGCTTTTGACTCAATATTATGATAAATAAAAACTTCATTATGTAATTATAGATGATAATGTATGTACTATATGCGACTTCTCAATTTAGACAATAATTCATTTTTAATATTGTGTTTATTTTTACTACTTGATGAATTGGTGCTGTAGATAACAGTTAATGTTTATTTATAAAAATATATTTAAAAATATTATGAGTAATACATACGGTAATAGGTACACTAGTTTTTTGGGAAAACCAATTATTGTTTACTTTTGTTTCAGATATCTTTATAGAATAAATGTATTGATACATTCATAAAAAACATTAAATCTCGACACCCATCTACGTCCTTTAATTTGAGAACTTACTTTGGTGTAAAATTAAAAATGTGTGATATATTTCGTTAGTAATCATTAAGGGGACAAAGGTTTTATTTATTGTTTTACTCACGACACCTCGTTGAATATTTCACGAATATATTATTTATAATTCAAAAATTAAACTTTACTAATAAAAACTTTTAATGAAATGTTTTCGAAATAACAAAGTACAATTAGGTAATTAATCAAAGCTGTATAAATAATATTGTTTAAAATCCATTATAATCTAGACCTAGTAAGGCAAGATGTTATGGAAACATGAGTATTATTCTCTTTAACCTTTCAGAGCTTAAAATGTGCATGAGCTAAGTGACAACCTTAGAAATAATGAGCATTCATTTCCAGAACTCATTTTCTTGAGAGCTTCTCGACTTGTTCTCTTCTTTGTAGGAGTGTTGTACCGCCTTCCTTATTACAGTTGTGAACATAAATTTGGTAAAGTCACGTTTTGTTTGAAAGTAAATTACGGCATATTAATTTTTAAAATAAAATTCTACGTAAACTATCCCACAAAAAATATACATGATTAAGAAATTCCCCTTGTTAACATTTATAAAATTTAGAAATTACTCCAATGTATCGTTAATACCTTACTGAAAATGAAAGGCTTTAGACAAAATGCTGTACTTGGGCAATTGCCAACAACAATGTATAATATTAAAGATATATTTGGATTTAGAATGAAAATAATAGTTAGTAGATATTTACTGCAATTTTAGATGGTCAACCCCATATTAAATCTTGATTAAAAGCTTTTTGTAATTAAAATCTAAATTAGTATATTACAAATACAATATATGTATATGTGTCCTCGGTTGCGGAGAACCTTTATATATATATTAAGGAATAATAAGGTCCTCGGCCACAGCTATCACTAATTTAAGCATAATCAACTCCCTTGTTTGGTCCTGGCCGTTCTGTGTAAACACATACTGATATAGTGCTTACAACGGCATTTTTTTAGGTAGTGATAAATTTAATATTTTAATTGAAATCCATGATCTACGTTCTACGTATACACTGCTTTAAATTTCGTGATAAGTGTAATAAACTATGAATCATTGCTCTTATGTCGTAGATATATATATTGCTATCTACGTATCTACATTGTTATAAAGTTTTTATTGTATTTTCTTGCCTGTTTCTCACCATTTTAATTAATAGTGGTTATACGTAAGATGTGAACACTATTACGCAACAAAAATTTGAAAATTCTTTTGTATCATTTTCTCGTATCTGCATATTTACTCTTTGTTTGAAGTTTGTTTTTGACGATGGAAGGAGTGTGAAGGAAAAAGTATTCTTGCGGACAATTGCCATCATTCAGTGATGCAGAATATCAGTAACACTATTTGAAAGTCTACTGAAAGGTACCCAGAGAAAGGAAGCTCGTACTTCGCAATTAAAAAAATATCGTTTTTTCTGAGCCGGTCTATAAGACCATGTATATGCCATAGTATTTTAAATACGCAGTAAATGGTCCTAAATTTAAAGTGGCAAGATTAGAGATGTGTACCTAAATCTAGTGTATTCAATGTCTGCAGATGTTTAAATGTTTTCATTATGAATTACAAACTGTGCTTTTAAACTGTATCACTATTATTTACTAACATCTCACATACTTAACGATAAAATAGTGGGAATATTAAAAAATTACACATAAAAACATACATACCACAATTACTTATAAACTTATTAAAAGTTTTAATAAGTTACTTTAAAATCTCATTAGCGTTTAGATTATAAATATTTAATTTTGGTCAATATCGAATACTAAACTTTAATACAGACATACTTAACGCTTTAATTTCACTAAAAATATAATTGTATAAATCCTATTTATATAGTATATAAAATAAACGTGAGAATCTGGGTATGCCAGTCTTCTTGTATAATTTAATGAATGGACGCATCGTCTGTAGAGCACTTTTGTCGGAACACAGCTTCCTTGTGCTTCGGACCAGTTTAGGGGCTAACACTCCTTTGAATATGAGAATGATGATGCAACTGGGCAGCGCTCTACCTGAAAGTAATTATTTATTCTCTTCTTCCGTGCTTTCATTCAATGGGGAAATTAGAATGTATGTACACGAATTGTGTATTTAATTTAATTTAATTCATATCACTCACTTTATTGTATGCTACACAGTATAAAGCAGTTGATTTAATGTATTTTAGGTAGATGTTCATTTACTTTTACTTCTTTATCAAAACATTCGTTTTCTATTGTTTATACATTTCCTTTTCAATGGATGTATAAAAACAATTTTTAAAAAGATTTCATATCTCTGTAAGCTAACAGTGTACGAACTTAATACATTTTTAATAATTATTATTATGTAAATATGCTGCATTGAATTTGGAATTTTAAGTGTTTAGCATAATAAGAAACAAAATAAAACAAATAAATATATACCAGTAACTATGAATACATATATCTATGCTTTGTTGATATTGAAAAACATTATTATTGCTGTTAAAGCTATTATTGTTACAATGTTGTTTATGGTAATTCATAGTAGTTGATGGTATTATGTTGTTATTTACTTTTATTTTACTCTTATTACATATCTATATAAATGCAAGAAAAAACGTGCGTACCTCATAAGCAAGACCTGAACTGTTGACTCAAGAAAGACAGATACGTCCATTATGTGTCAGATAAACTGTCCGATTGCATGCAATGAGTTTAGGTTATGGTCAGAATGACAGAGAGTGAATGTAATTTGGAGAACGGCTTCAACAGCGGTGAACCACGCAACAAGCAGATATACTTCAGTGTAAAGCGTATTAACACTGAGATATCCAATATGGAGTTATTATATTTTTATACTTTTGAAATTAAACTATATGAAGTTTTGTTAGTATATTCTGTAACAAATATCCAGTTCTTTTACAATAAAAGCATTCTGCATTTAAGTTAGATTAGACAACAAACTCACGTTTATCCTTACACAAAACTTTCGGAAATATTTAACTAAACCCTCATCTGAATAGTGTATATAACTCATTAATTATAACGTACAATAATAAAAAGGCACCAACTTTAGGAAACATTGGTTTTTGATTGTACACTTCTCCGAAGCCTATGCTGTAACAATCTTATTTGTGTAATTCTGATTAATTTACATCTTAGTCATACATAAGTTCGGTATTTTATTCACTTATTTAGGTATTAAAATTTGTAACTTTCTTGTAAAGGTAATCTTTTACAGTAAATACGAATCTTAATACGTAAACAATGTTAAAAATTATACATTAAAATAAAACCACAAGAAGTACAATAATTGAGCTATGTTTTTATTGTTTATCTGTAATCGTCATAATAGTGACGATCATACTGTATAATCTGTAAGATTCTTAATCGTAACTAACACTGAATGCAATTTAATATTGTAATTGTTTTAGTTGCATATTGTTAAATGGTATGATCGGCTCTGTTATAGAACACTGTAATAATAAACATGAAATAAATTCTAAAGTACAATAAAGATTTCCTTAAATTCTATATGCACAAAACCTGTGGATATTAATACTTTTAAAGTAGATTTCAGAGTCTTAAAAGTAAATGGTAGATTCATGTATACTAATAGTCATAAATACTAGGATTGAATTTTCAATATTAGTTCAATATCAGCAATACATTTTCTGAACATCTGCTATTGGATTCGACGCTTCCAGTCCGTCAGTACTTCAACTCGTAAAAGTTAGATACGCAGATATTGTTCTTTTCTTTGTCACTTTAACAGGACGTGGAATGCACAGAAATACATTTGGAAGTAATTCGATTGTGCAAAATTAAAATCATAATGATTTTATTGTTTGCTCATGGAAAAAAGTATGTTTATATATTTTTATGATTTTAATTGCTATCCTAAAGTTTTAATCAAAAGCTTTGGTTTCGGTTCATATCGCTGGTAACAGTTTGGATTATTGGAATTGAGGTTTTCACACGTGAAAATAAGTCTACTAGAGTAGATCTCACCCTATACATCAATTATAGAATAAGGAATTTGGTAATGTCGGGCCATGTTCTAGTAAACTGGAGTGTTAGGACTTGGTAATAAGATGGTAATACTAAAATTAATTTACTACTCAGTTACTGTTAGTCCCTATATCTGCGTGTTTAACTATGGCTATGACTACCTCCGACACACTCAACTCAACCGTACTATTCGTATTTGATTGATATCTATGAAGCGCAATCCTGAATGTTTAATAAGATAAAGAAGAGAACGAATAAGATAAATCCATATCACTGTACAATTTTTAGAATTAGCTTAAGTAGGTTTGACCTTTGAAAAGTAAGAAAATACCCATTTCTGTGTGAGTAATTCCGGGTTATCATAACTGACTGTATGATATTTATGTAGTATAGATATCAGTAATAATGAGGTTTACTGCGTTATTTATATCTTTGAAAACCATTATTTGAATCCAAGATTGAGGAGTTTAAAAAAATATTTAAACAAAATTATAAAGTTCTAAATTAGGGAACTACATAATTTAGACTGTAAATTAATTATTTTCATTTTACTGACCATACCATGAAGTTTTCAAATGCATTTATAAATATATATATACAGGGTGAATATAAAGTCAGGACCCCTCCCTCTATTTTCTTCTATAGGTAATATAAGGAGATATCCTTTGGGTAGTGGTGCAATGTGGAAAGGAAGTTTCATTTTATGACATTGAAAATTTTTTTGGTCCCCCAAAAATGCGAAATTTTGGGGGCAACCCAAAAATTTCAAATGTGAACCCCTATCAAGTGACCCCTCATTTTAAAGAGCATGAAAAAACTTAAATAGTGGTGAAAACCAGAGATCGCTATCTCTTTTCCAACAACATAGCTAATAAAAATTGTAATTAAGTCTTTACAACTAAATTTATTTTGTTTGGGTACAGTTTCCATCTGCGGGGAAACAGCTTTATTGGTTGTTTGTGTTCTCAATGAGTGAGGCATGCAATGGATGAAGAATCCAATATTAGAAAGTAAACTGATAAGGAGTTTATTGTCAATGAGTGACTGGGCTTTCCCGGTTCGAAGTACAGTTAGTAAAAAACTAGTCCATTTTTGCTTATTTTGAGAAAATCTCGTTCAAAGTTTTGATATTGTACAAAACGTACATTAATTGTAATTATTGCGTAATTTTCAGTAGGTTTGTTCTTGAGGTCAATAGCTACACCTGTCCACTAGTAAAATAAAATTATTTAAGTAATTTCATGATTTCTGGATATGCAATTTTGCAGTTAAAAACTTATCAAACTATAATTTCTCAACTTTTTGGGATAGGAATTTCCAGAAGGATGTAAAGTAAACAGAAACCATTTAAGACTATTTTTATTTATTTAAATATTGTGCACAAAAACTTTTCCCAGAAGAATATTTTTGCGCTTGCAATGTTTTTCCCACTTCTTCCAGCCATTGTCTCATTCCATATAGCACAATATACTTGCTTGGTTACACTGTAAGCTGTCATATTGTACACATTCAACTTTCTTGTATAGAAAAATGAACTTATAGATGCTCTGGGACATGAAATGACATTCTCTAAGTCACAAAGTAATACTTTCTTTATGATATTTTTTTTATTTCTCCAAATAAATCACTGGATGAATTACTTTCTAAATCACTCTGTGCCATTTTTTAATTTCAAAAATTAAGAAATATTCACATCAAAATCAACTGGACTATCATCAGTATATATAACCTCAATGTAAATAAATCGTCAGAACACAATAAGCAGTATGAGTCAGCTGATGCATTATTATTTATAATAGACAGTAGAGCTGACACCAACAGCTGATCATGCAGCTGGAAACATTGCCACGTTCGTATCTTTATTATTATGGAACATACGACAATGAGAGTTAGTGCATTAGATAGAGAGTGTTTTAAATAGAATAATTGCAAAATAAACTCAATTTTCATAAAAATATTAGTTGGAACCTTGTCAAGCCAAGGTAGCGAGTAGTTATTATCTTAGTAGAACATTATTATCCAGTGGTATTGTGTGGTTACTGTTACGTGAAGTATTTTGAGAAGGTTATATGTGTTTTAGTGTTATTACAATAATTTATTTAGATGCACTTTCGCATTGTGAGTTTTAAATAATATTATCTAACTAATACTGATTACGAGTAAAAATGGCACGTAGTCACGAAGATGAAGTAGAAATGATATTTACTTTCGGGGCTTCGAATGAAAATTATCATGAGGCAGAAAGGCGGTTTAATTTGGCACATCCTGATAGACCTGTCACAGGGAAATACTTAAGAACTTTAGTAAATAAGTTCCGAGAATTTGGTTCCATCAAAGATGCCCCACGCTCAGGTCGGCCTCCTTTAGGTGGTGACAAACAGTTCGAAATTGTTGCACAATTTGTTGAAGATCCGCAGCAGTCCACCAGATTAGCAATAATCTTTGTGATGTTTCCCAAATGTCTGTGGTAAAGTTACTGAAAAAAAAAAATAAATTTCACGCCTATAAAACTAAGCTTATCCATGAGTTAAACAAAGACGATCCAGACCGTCGTCTACAATTTTATGAAGAAATGGAAGCACTAATTTCTGCTCATCCATTGTTTGTTCGAAACGTTGTGTTTAGTGATGAATGTAGTTTTTTCGTCAATGGAGATGTGAACAAACACAACTGCAGGTACTGGGACATAGAAAATCCCCATGTTTTCCGTGAATCTCGCACGCAGTACCAAGAAAAAGTTAATGTTTGGGCCGGGATTTTTGGGAATCGCATTATAGGACCATTTTTTATTAATGGAAATCTCAATGGTCAACTGTATTTGGAAATGTTAGAAGAATCAATTTTTCCTGCAATAAATACTGTTATTAGGGAGAATCAACATGAATTTGAAGAAGAACTCTTTCATTTCCAGCAAGATGGTGCCCCATCACATTATCATCGTGCTGTACGACATTTCCTGGGAACTCAGCTACGTGGTCAGTGGATTGGAAGGCGTGGTGTAATAGAATGGCCTGCACGGTCTCTGGACCTTACACCCATGGACTTTTTTCTATGGGGTCACATAAAATCCGCAATTTACAAAACACCAGTAGCAAACATTGAAGATTTAAGAAACAGGATTATTAATTCTTGCAACCAAATACCACCTCAGACTTTCATAAACGTCAGAGAGGCGTTCACCCTACGCTTGTCTCACTGCCAAATAGTAGGAGGGCTTCAGTTTGAACATTTGATTTGACTTCGTGACGTGGTGAGTTATTAAAATTGTTTTGGTAATACTGGCTATTATTTCGGATTAGGAAAGAGATAGCAATCTCTGGTTTTCACTACTATTTAAGTTTTTTTCATGCTCTTTAAAATGAGGGGTCACTTGATCGGGGTTTACATTTGAAATTTTTTGGGTTGCCCCCAAAATTTCGCATTTTTGGGGGACAAAAAAAATTTCAATATCGTAAAATGAAACTTCCTTTCCATATTGCACCACTACCCAAATGATATCTCCTTATATTACCTAGAGAAAAAAGTAGAGGGGGGGGTCCTGACTTCACCCTGTATGTATATATATATATATATATATATATATATATATATATATATAAGAGAGAGAGAGAGAGAGAGAGAGAGAGCTATTACTAATTACTAAACAGAATTAAGAGTTGCAGTGTGAGCAAAGCAAATTAATTAAAACGAGTATTTTTACTATAAATGTAGTTATAGATTAAATCATAATTTTGAGGCTACTAACACGTACCTGTCTCTAATATGAGAAGACTCGTGTTATCTTTCGGTTCTAGGTTTACAGTTTCTGTCTCCTCTCGATCTCTGAGCATTCCGAAGAGAGCTAGTATATGATAGGTCTAGGATGTGGTAGGTCTCGCAGAAAGGTGACTATCGGCACCTGGGACCTCAGCCTCAGAATCTCACAACCCCTAGCTTTTAAAATTATAATCTTTATAAAATGATCCTAGAAGTTTATTTCTAATTAAACTACCTCATTATAAACTAAACAGTATCATAAGACAGTCAGTTCTATGAAGTTACCCAATGAGTGAAACGACTGTAAACATCGCATTAGTATTATTTATAAATAATACAATTATATACTGTGTAACATTCAATACTCGATTTCCTTTCAATACACATTGAAAAGTAAATTAAACATGACATTTATAGTGTGTATGTTTTTAGGAAAAAACCTATTTCAAAGCATAGTTTTCTTATTTTGTTTAAGTTTATTCAATAAAAAATGTATTTATTTCATAAAATCTATATTTTTCAATCAGTAGAGACACTTTACATTTAATAATACTGTGTAGCAAAAACTGTTAAAAAATGAAATAAAATATCACAGTACTTTCATACGAAGTTTAATAGTAAAACTGAACATTTCGTCAGTTTTAGTGTCCGCTGTAGTCTAACAACAATGCATACAGAATTTTTTTAAAGACCGATTAGTTTTAATTAGGCCGTAGGACACATATGACTCACTGTTGATTAAACTATATAAAACAACGTGTTTAAAAGTCGAAAAGTTTTATGCTTTTATATTTCAACAGTTTGTAGGCTCCATTCTTTGATATCACATTAAAGCTCCACTGATGTCAATGGGTTGTCTTTCCAAAGGCGAAGAACTTAACATTTTTCGAGCACCGGTATACAATGGCATAAATCACTTGAATTTATCAGGGTCTCAACCTTTCCTGCTCCGTTCTTGCATTAGCATCGTTTTGCTTTTCATTCCAGACACTCTTATTTGAACATGGAACGTCTTAGTGTCTATATTGTTTACCATTACTTATCCCAGCAATTGTTATGTATACAAAGATTTTCATGGACTTTATTTAAGGTTTCATGGTAAGAAGATGGTAAGCTGGTATTGAAGATGTAGTACTTCCTCCTCATTACTAGCTTCAGAGATTACGGTGCCCTATAGTCATCTATATGCCAGTATATCAATACTGGCAGATAGATAAAATTTAATACAATGGAAATACAATTTAAAGTCTTTATGCTATGTTATAGAAAATGTCTTACATTATATATCAAAGTAGTAAGTTATTATATGTCACAGGAGAAGGAAATAATGTGTACGGCCTTCTATTAACGGAATTGTATGAAAGTATTAGAGACGCTGTACTATAACTTTAATTCTGTCTACAGAACTCCATTCTAATCGAGAAACCCTTGCTTTAAAACTAGCAAAACAATGAAGAGTGTGGCGGGAATGAATATCACGTTTATTTTAATATGGCATTATAATTGAGACGCAATATGTTTCAATATCTGTCTAATAATGAAGTATTCTACTCTCACATTGCTACGAAGGAAAATTGTTAAGAAAGTTATCTTTAAGTGTTGAAAGTGCTCTACTAAGTCCACACATTTAGTGAGGGACTCATTATTTAAAGTGGCCTATTTAAGTAAACACATTAAGTCAGGGGCTTAAGTTACCAATAATGGGTTTATCTGAGAGATTTTCATGTCTCTTCACAGCTGTTTGTTCCCAGGGAAAGAGTTCGGAAAATGCTTCAATAGGACTACTAATATTTTACCATAAATTCGGGATATAAAAACCTCCAATAAATATTAAAATATTTACAAACTATATGCATTTATATGATTACTATTACCTGATTATTTGTAAGCCAATGTTTTTCTTTCTATTAGGACTCCCAACCATATAGAACTGGGATTGTATTCCAATTAAGGACATCATAATAAATACAGAATTTTGTTTAAAATATATTTATCTAAATTTGTATAATAGGGAAACCAGTTTGCAAATTTCTTGTACTAAATATATTTTTAAAAACCTATAAAATTACTGGTTCTATTAAGGGGAGGCGGTACCCCTATCTTTGTAATGTTAACATAGGTACCATTATCTCAGAAACTAATGGACCAATCAACCTAAATTTTTTTATACAACATATATAGGTATTTAAGCAACTACTGAGTTTTTTTGGTGCTTGTATCTTAAAAAATAAATTTTTTATGATTTTTTTTTCAAACCCATATTGAAATATCAAACTTGGAATTTAGAATATTTTTTTTAGGTACCTAATTATAATAGGAGGCATCTCAAAAAAACTCAGTAGGTGCCAAAATACCTATATAAATGTGTGTAAAAGTTTCAAGTTGATTGTCCAAGTAGTTTCTGAGAAACGTGTACCTTTGTGTGCAAAAACTGTAAAAAAGTAAATTTGCGGGAAATCGCAAAAAACGAATATAATGACCTATTTAGCTATGTTATATAATATTTTTACCTATATATGATATGTAATTGGTTTTTATAATTAAATGTGATCTTTATATTAATAGAATAGGCTATATATGCTTTTAATATTTAGAATTATCTATATTGGAAAATTTGTATATCAAAAGTAACGCGATGCGGGTTAGGCCTATAGTCATAACGGAGTGAAAGATAATACAAAAAAAATTAATTAGGCTATATTATTTCAAACATTTTTTGAGTTTAGAATACTTTTATAAGAGAAAAAACAGAGAAAATTATGAAATAGAACTTTACCCAGCCACAAATAGAGTAAAAAATAAAAAAATTAAGAAAAAAACTGCAATTTTTTAGTGCATTAGTGAAATTCCTGGTCTATGAGGCCCCTTTCAAAATTCCTCAATCCTTCTTTTTAAATTCCCTGGTTTGTCCCCTTGCTTGTCTTTAAAAGTCACTTATCGACAATTTGCTGTCGCACTCGCTCGTAGTCAAAATTTTCATTGGTAAATTGTCCTCTTGAAAGGTTCAATGTACTGTTAAGCATTTTGCATTTTGCTTGTTGCCTCTTAAAAAGTAGAAATAGCTCATAAGCACCAAATCAAGTGTGTTCAATGTCACAAAACTTTTTTTTGGCATCTGACCAGATGCATTATTGATGCTTTCATTGACATTCTGTCTTCCCGTGTAAACATTTTCGAAGAAGGTCAGGATTTGCTAAAAACCCGAAAGATTGGGTTTTAAGGCTAACATTATAGCTGAAGGAATGCTGTTTTAGGAATATGGCTCTTTAGTGTGCTTTGCCTTTTTGTATTTACACCTGTATTTTCTCCTGAGGGGAAAAGGGCCCTGCTGGGATTGTCGTCCGTCGAAAGTTTATGAAAAAATTTTGGCCAAAACCCCTGCCTTCATGTTCTGTAGGTTTCATATTTTTTCCTAATAAACATTTCCAAATAGGGTTTGCAATTGATCAATTATGCCATCTGTTATCTTTCTTTCCCCCCTAGTTTTGGGCCCCCATCGAAAGTGTTA
>NW_025787196.1:0-14059 GCF_021130785.1 Homalodisca vitripennis
TTGTATAAGCAGTTTTAAGTTCTTCAGGAACTGAGAGAGCTTTCAAAAAAACTTCCTACCAGTATAACTTGGTTTAGTTTCATATAGTTTTTTTATAGTCTGATTCTGAAAATGTGTTCCTATAATTGTATTGCCTGATATATATATATATATTAATATATATATATATATATATATATAATATATATATATGATATTGTTTTAGATGTAACCAGGTTATGTAGTTTACTTAAAAAAAAACATTTAAATGCTAAATTTTAAATATTTATGACAATAATTCTTTGTGATCTTGTACTACAATGTATAAATAAAGAGAGCTTTAAACTTGAAATATTCCCTATAAACTGGACAAATCACCAGAGTCTCACATTCATGGTCCCAAAAATATTTCGTGAATTGTATTAATTTAGCCTCATAATTGCTGAATATAATGATTTTATAAATCAAATTAACATAACAAGTACTTGATACAACCAGAAATACACACTGTCATAGAAAGCCCATGTAAATAGATTATATTACCTCGTAGCTTGGTGTTCCAGCTGAGCCATGGAGTTCTCTACACACTCATTCCACGCAGCAATGTCAGTCATCTTGCCTGCCGGGGAGGTGGTAGCTCGTACCTCTTCATGCTTAAGGTGTCCATGGGCAGGCGTTGCTGCATTCTCTCAAACTCGTTTCGCAACAATTCTGTCTGATAACAATACAATAATCATATTATACCTTTTTACTGCACAGTTTAGTTGTTTTACTGTTGGACCTATTTCTTATCGTATTAACCAAGATTACTAAGGAGGGTAATGATTGGCAAACATACATCTATATAAATTTCTGTATTCTTTTTATTTAGATTTGTATGATTTTATATTTAATTTTCTAAGATTTAGATGTCATTTACTGTTTTGAAATAAAAAATTATGTGCACAATAAGCACACAAAAAATAAACTAAAGGTTTGAAAAATGATAATTAATTTTTAATATGCTTAAATTATATGTAAATCATTACAAACTCGATGAAATTGTTAACATTATACAGCAGAGCATCAATTAATCTGAATTAATTGGAACTGGACCTCTTTCGAATTATCAAACTATTCAGAATTTCAAAATGAACTTATAAGAGGTCAGTGGATATCTTCAATGTAAAAACCTGCTAAATCTGCTATAATACACAGTAACAGTGAATAAGAAGTAAGTTATTAGAATAAAATAATTCTGTACTCTAACTTTAATGTGTAGGAATAAAATATTCTTTGGTAAAGTATTACACTCAATAAGTAAGTTATTTTATGAAGAGATTTATTTTACTACAGACCTTATTATGTAATAAATAAATATCTTAACATTTGTTTTGTGAAACACAGAACAGGTTATTAAAAACTAAAAAATGAATATAGATTTGGTTTATAAATTATTACCTCAAAAGCATTCAGGTTGAGAGGTGGAAGATGTTCCAGATAGTTTTTTGTAGGACGATACCTTCTAGTTTCTTCCTCAACCATTGCTAATGCCTGAAACATGAAGTTGTGTACAGATGTGGTATTTTAAGGCTTAAAGTGAACATGGTCTGTTCTTCTCTATGCGTAGAAATTATAACGACCACATTTACTATTTATTCTTATTTAGTACAAAGAGAATAGCATAACAATTCAAAATATGTTGTAGGTACCTTAAATCACTTGTTAATATGCCTATATATTGGTAAATCTATATTCATGTACCAAGAAATAGCAGTAACAAAACCATGTACATTTTTAGGTCTTATATTGATTAAAGACTTATCCAGAAAACTTTTATTGAAAAATTGAACATACGTTGCTATCAAACGTAAATTTTTGAGATAAATGTATAAAAAATGAATTAAAAAATAAATACCACAATGTTTGAAAATTAAAAGAATTAATTTCAGTATAATGTAATGAACATGCCTTGTAAATTAATAAAAGAGCCATAACCTTTCAAAAACAAAACAATAATTAGGACAGGTAATAGGAAAAATCACCATTTAAATAATAAAGAAAAAACCTTAACCCTAAATAAACACGAATATTTACAATCTGAAATGTATTTACATTGACGCAGATGTTTTAAGTAAATTTTTCAAGTTAATGAAATTAATATCTATATTATATATATCTTATATTTATCAGCCATATAGGCTGATTATATCAATGGGCTGTAATTATGCAATACTGATTTGTTAATATCAATAAAAACAGGGTTCCGCTGTTTGTACTCTACACTTTATGTTTTTACTTCATAATCCTGGAATTTACAATTCTAGCCTTTCATTAACATACTTATTTGAATGTGGGTAGCAGCCATTGCCTTTCCTATATGTAAAATAATATGGTTTGATGACTTTGTAAGTATTTTTAGGCTATTCAAGTATTAGTGATAGTTTTTTTTGGAGCTTTATTTTTTTATTGAGTCACAGTTTTTTAATGCTGAGTTTGGTAAGTTTTGTAAAGTTATACAGATTAGCGTAAGGCACTTTTTGCGGTTTTGTAGGGTTTTAAAATTTTAATCATTGCTCACCTATTTCTTCCAGATACATAAATTTTAAAAAAATGTAAATGTTTTTTTAGAAATAAATTTAATTTCCAACATAAAGAATTAAAATATTGAATCTTTTTAATTTTAAAATAAATTATTAACAGAAAAAAGTAGTAAAAATTAAATTTCTTAATTAAATGTATACCACCATTATAGCAAACATTAAACTAAAAAAAACCAAATATTATACAAAAGTTTTGTTATATATCTAACTTAAAGGTTATAAAAAATATTCTCGGTCGTGTGAACAGAAGTATGTTGATTACCTTTTTTAATTTATTATAACACCACACACACGCACGCTTCGCACACGGCGGTGCGCACACCACACACACTATCATTTCTCCTCTTTTGGTCATATAAACAACCCCTACAGGTAAATCACATCCATTTAATTCATAAAAAGGTTAATAAAGGAGGGATGTGGGTGGGACTTTTAAGACAAACAAGTATTTTATAGAAGTGTATGTTATATAACATTTTGCTATGGCAAGTTTTTTTTTAAAAATTTTTACACAAAAGTAAAATCTATGAAATAAAGGTCTAATCTTTTTCTACGTAACAATTTTGGTGTTCATCCAAAATTACTTATAGCGCTATAGAAATTACATTTATATAAGCTAACCAAAAATGTTCAACAATGTAATTTTATCTTTATTATTTTCCAAAGTTAGCAGCGATCAAAGCTCAATAATTTCACAAGGCAATTTTTTGGGGGGTTTTTTTCAAATTCTCCAAGTCAGATAAACTTTCATTCATATCTACCAAACTAACATTGTTTTAAATGATTCAACTATCCTTTGTACATTCCTAATGACCGTGCGATTGTTCAAATTAACACTTAATGAGAAATTGTATGATATTAGTATTTACTCATTAATAAAAATATTGAACCTATATTAACATGGGCCACTCTGCAGTTTCACACATTTGCAATCAATTCAATCAAACCTTGCACCAAAGTTTTACATTTATAACTTTATTAATTATAATACAATACACAAACATTTATTTATACACACTAAACAATTTTAAAAACATAAAAGACACAAATAACAATACCAATCAATGTTAACCAATCGTGTGACAACCAAGAGTATCAGTATGGGATACACGTTGCTATGCATTTTTTCAATTGCGTTCGTCTTGTTTCCCTGTATTGGTGGTTTTGTTAATTTTTTTAGAATAGAATATATTTATTTTATCCTATATATATAAAATTTAATCCCACACATAAATAAATTACCTCAGACTAACGTGTACGTTATATATTATAGGACTTTTGATGTAAAAAATCGGTTTTTTGCCATTATTATTGACAAATTTGATGGCAATTAAAGAAAGTCTGGAAAAACGGCTGATGTCAAGAACGTGTTAAAAGCGGTTGATTATATGACTGGGTGTTCATTTACACAGTATCAACTTTGTAATAACTATCGATAATAAAACAGGGGTAGAGTCATCGATAAGCGGACCCGGTTTTTTTATATCGATATTGACCAAACAATATTGTACGTAATTATAACTTTCGATATAACCAACCGCTACTGATTTTTTTTGAACAATAATTTATTATATCAACCATAAAACACTTTTTAATATAATAAATGTATTTGTCTTTTATAGTAACACCACAGTCGAAAAAACTCGTGGAGGGGACAGTATGAAACGAAGTTAATAAAGTGGCATATAAGCCGACCTGCTTGCAGATCATCGCTGTGAGGGGAAAAAACAATTTTGTTACAGAAGAGAAGTACGATTTTCCAGAGAAGATGCTTCAACAACTTCTGGAAAGTAGTTAATTCATTGCTTACACAGGAGTGAAAATACATATAAAATAATTACGCATATTTCTATTACTATAAATGTTTTTGTTAAGTTATTATTATT
The DNA here is from genome assembly GCF_021130785.1 of Homalodisca vitripennis. Taxonomy (NCBI): domain Eukaryota; kingdom Metazoa; phylum Arthropoda; class Insecta; order Hemiptera; family Cicadellidae; genus Homalodisca; species Homalodisca vitripennis. Next base: position 4,448 of record NW_025787196.1, read on the forward strand.
TTCTTTATTTTTGATGAGTTTTATTCTATTTCCAGTTCTAATTGTTTGTTTGGCCATTTAGAGGCTCATTTATTATTCATAAGACTATGAATTATGCACTATGCTGCATTATGTTTTAATTATTTAAATTAAATATATGATTATTATGACATTGGATGACTTATAGATATGGTTGATATAATTTATAAGATGCGTAATCGATAAATGATGATATAAAGTATTGATGATTCTACTAATCGGTATAAAACAGGGTCCCGCTTATGCATACTGACCCAAATAACAGGATTCGGCTTATTACTCTACCCATTTTCTGTACTTTGTGATGTGAATTTATTCTCTACCTTACTTGTATGCAAGTTAGGTAGCGATTAGTGCCTTGCTATGTATAAAATAATAGTTTCGTTTCATCCCGTAATCTGCACTGATGGCCGGAGGCACTACTGGTCAAACTGTTAAAACTGTACTAGTTGTCTTTAAAATTTACTGTTTTAGCGGTAATTATCATATTATCCGCCGGGGCGGAAAAAAGGAAAAATTACGTTGTTTTGCGTTCTTAAACTTATTGGAATCGTCCTATATAAAAAAAAGTATAAGGTTTGAGGGGTGTGGATATGAGATAATTAACGAAGTTCTAGAAAATAAAAAAATTAAATAACTCTTTACCAGTATTATATCCATGTTCTACATCCACGTCTAGGCGTCACGTGACCTTTTGTGGCCAATGATTGGAACCTCCGTGATGACGTCATCGCGTCCGCCGCCATCTTTGACAAACGTTAAATGAGGAAATTACAGAAATGAGCAGAATTTTGATCAAAATTAAACTTAATAATGTTTTTCTTAATTTCGAGAAAAAAATTAATTACGAGTGCCTCCGGCCATCAGCGCGGGCTTCGGCAGCACCTTCGGTGCTGCCCCGCGCTGATGTCAATAAAAGAAAAACATCCCTCGAGATAGTACCTATCAGTAAAATATAAAATTCTAGAGGGGCTGATCAAAAATATAAATTGAAATGTAATGCAAAGGCAATTATGTAAAGTTTAAAAACTAAATAAATCATTAAAAACTCAAATATATAGATGGATATTAACAGAGAACACTTACCATTAGTGTGTTGGCGGATATAGCTAAACAGCAGCAACTGTGGTCTATCACAACGAAACGACACAGTCTCCCGGTTTAAAAACACCACTCGACCGCACGACGAACAAATACACTCATTTTTAAAAATGCCCTGTTCTATTAAAAAAGAGATAATTTCGTTTCGGTTAAAACGTAAGCTCTTTACGTGCCCTACGAAACACTCCGACACACACAATTCACTAGGGTTGGTTGAACTAGTGGATGGTTGATTCATCATTGTAAACTCACTCACTCAATCCGACCTACTGAACACGATATCTTGTGTAGAACTGACCTATGCCCCGGACAACTCAGATAACAGGTATGCTATCAGGCTGCTATCAGTCCCGGCCGCAGATAATATTCAAGTAAACAGATTATCCAGACACAGCACACAAACTGAACATTAAAACATTAGAAACTTTACCACTTATCAATATACCCCCTAAAATCATGTTATTTGTCATTTGCACCCCATAGTACTATATATATTTTTTGTTCAGGAGGGTGAGCAGAATACGTTGGTAACGTCAAATTCGTGATTTGCCGCCCCGGCGTTTAATCTTACTGGTACCATTAGCATTTGCCTTTTTTAAAAAATCAACAAATTTGTGAAGTCGCTCAAGTAAACAAATAGGCTACACTTTTATGAGATAAAAATATTTTAGGACATTTTGCAACTTAATTGTTTTGAGTTGTATAGTATATATATTAACTTTACAAGCATTTTACATTTAGAAAAAACAAATTATGTGCAGTGAATGAGATACGACTACCTTTTCCTAGCAACTAACTTGTCCTATACTGTAAGCACAGCCTAGGATAAATTGTAAAAAAAGAAACATGTTTAGAATATATAGAAATTTCATACTATTTCCTCAATTGAATAATAAACTACACTAATTTCTCCATATAATTGAAAGAAAACACGATTAATCCAAAAGGTACTTTAATCTATTACTGCACAAACCTAACCTCCAAAACATTAATTTACGGGTACAACTCGGATATGGCGTATTACTTACAGCTTCACGGACTCCAGGTTCATCATAACCTTGATCGATGTAAGGAAGTGCATCAACCACAACTTCTCCTGCCATAATAAATGACTAGCTAAAACTATCAGATTTTTCAAAACAGCGTCCAAAACAATCAAACGATCAAACCATACCACCAAAACGTCACCTAGAAAGCAGGAGCAGAATTCTAGAAACAGTACAGTAGAAACAGAATCTAGAAAGTAAAGTATTTTTTTTTTTTTTTTTTTTTTTTTTTTTATTATCTTGTTGGTGCCACTTGGCTACAGGCTAGGTTTGACCCAATAAGCCTCTTGTAACACTGATTATTTTATCTCGCATACGGAATTTTCGTTTTTATTATCATAAATCTCTTGTGGTTACCTTGGTTTATTAGTCACATCTGTACAGATTTGTCAATTACATCTTAGTGGATAGCAACATTTAAACACATAAACAATTATTAGGATTGCATTTCATTAAGGGATCCCATGTGTAAAATACAGTTTTTTTTTTTTTTTTTTTTTTTTTTTTTTTTTTTTTTTTTTTCTTGTGTACCTAACCGTGTTTGTTAGTAATAGTTTTGGATTTTCTAATTAACATGGGATACTAATTGGAAGGAAGGTTAGGTTAGGGGTTAATCTTCCTGCCAGGGGCCCGTCAGGCTTAGCCTATTCCCGAAAAAGGTGGGTGGAATCCACGGGGAGAGACAGAAACCCCATGACCAGGATACATTCAATTTTCTCTAAGATTTGTTCTGTGTGTGTCTTGTTATAGGTTTTCTGTAACAATGTTGAAATCAAATAAAATTGATTTCCTTATAAATCTCGTATATCCTCTAAGGCCAAAAATATCTCTTAATGTGGTGTTGTTAATTTTTATGCTGTAGATTAGTCTATTATATTTTCTTAAAAACACTGCTGTCTTATATGGAAATATTACTGGGGCATTGTAGTAGGAAGTGTTCTATTGTTTCTATTTGTCCTGATGTTGGCATTTCAGACACAAAGGTTGTGAAAATACATTTTAAGTCTATTGTGAAATTGTAATTGACATTTGCCATGACCCTATCCGTTAACCTTATAATGTTAATTAATGTCACATCTACTCATGTTTGTTGCATTGAACCGGGGTTGATTAGTGTATTTATTATTAATTCTTTTATACTCACTATTTGCTTTGGGCCGCCAGCCGAGCGAACGACAGGAGAGCGCGACGACGACAACGCGCAGACGCGACCGGACAGGGCCGACGCCGACCGACGCGGATCGGCGAATAGAATCCTGTGCTTCTTTGATGAATTTGGACAACTATAGGGTTTTCCCATTTTTGGATAGCTTTCAAACTCCTGCATATCAACGAAAAAAATTCATCTTCATCTGGTCTCCATCTTCATGATAGCTTCTTTGGCCAAGTTTGTTCTGGCCATTCTCATGTACCCTCTTCTATATTTGTGTGACGCCTGGTACCCACTGAAACGTTATAATTTCTATGTTCCCATCGAACAAATAATTTTTTAAAATGTTTCATGATTAGTCCATCTAGATTTGTTACCTTTAGTTGCATTTTCAAAAAGGCCCACTATTGCTGCTTGCGAGTCAAGAACATATAAAGAAAAACGTGTTTTAAAAACCCCCATTACTTTTTCAAAATTGAGGGTTATCTAAATGTATTGGGTAGCTTTATATATGAGCATATAGGTTCGGCTGAATAGTTGGAAAGATATGTTTGTTCACGAGACATTAAGTCATTTTTTCTTGATGTTTCGGAACTGTCGGTTATAAAGAAGGCAGCTCCTGTTGCCTCTGGTATCTTTGGGATTCCATCTCGTTGTAAATAATTCATTGTGATTTTTATAGGTATATGTTCAGACACCTTATAAATGATTGTTTCAGCAACGATTTGTGTTGTGTTTTTTTAAGCATTTCATCATTTATAGTGCTATTGCATTTAACCGTTTATTTGACTCAAATATAGGGGTCTCGTAAATTCCCAGTGATTTATTAAAGCTGTTTTCCCTTGCGCAAGGTTTGGGTTAACCTCTTCCAGGGTATTAAGTGCGGTTATAAAAATTGGGATTCTCTTCTTTTGCCAGTATGGGTTTATACTACACATCATATTCATGTACATTATTCTCTCATATGCAGGATGATTTGTGTCCGAAACAATTTTGTGTATTAATCGTTCTGTAATAATGTGGCGTCTAAGGTTTAATGGTAATGTGGCAGTTTCCATCTGTAGTGCTAGTATTGGTGCGGTTTTGTGTGCTCCAGTGCTAATTCTCAGAGCCTGATTCTGTATTATGTCTAATTTTTTTAACATGTTCTGCGTTACATGACCAAACAAATGGCAACCTTACTCAATTTTTGATCTGATCAATCCTCTGTTACACTTGTAAAACTATCTTTGGGTGGGCCCCTTTTCTCCAGCAAGAGATAATTTTTAATAAATTTAGGTCCTTTTGGCATTGAGTTAGCAGGTTGTTTATATGTGGTTTGAAGGTGAGTTTATTATCAATTAATATTCCTAACAGCCTAAATTCTTTTTACTATCGGTATTTCTTTACCATTAAGACAATATTGCCTATTGTTTACATCAAGGGATCTCTTTCTTGTAAATATTATAATTTTGGATTTTGACAGGTTTAAATTGAGGTTTAATTTCGAACAGGTACTTTCTATAATTTCCAGTGCATTTTGCATTCTATCATGTGTAATATCATAATTTTTATTAGATGTATAAAGAATAACGTCATCTGCATATTGCAATGAATAGATGCATTAGGTAGGTTTTTGCTTATACCACTGATGTATATGGAAAATAGGATTGGGCTCAGTACACTTCCTTGGGGCAAGCCTCTACTAGTCCTCCTGGTTATTGTGTAGTCAGCATATGAGAGTGTCACTACTCTATCCGATAACCATCTACTACAATTGCGATATGAATTTAGCAGGGATCCCAAGAATATACATTTTGTTATATAGAGTTGGTAAATGTACATGGTCCGTATGCGCTTGCAATATCGAGGGATGCAGTTACTATAACTTCATTAAATGTCAGTGCATTGTAAAGTTCCGAAACAAAACCAATTAAATAGTCTGCGCAACCTCGCTTTTCTCCTAAAGCCATATTGTGATGTTGGGATGATCTTGTGTTTCTCAACCAGCCATTCTAATCTATTTTTAATCATTGTATTCATTACCTTGATGAAACATGGGATCAGTGATATTGGCCTATATGCTGATTCCTCTTCTTTGTTTTTACCAGGTTTCAATAGGGCTATGATTTTAAAATTTTTCCATGTAGAAGGAATATTTAATTTTCCATTCCAGATGTCATTATATATGTTTAATAACATTGTCTTACCATTTACAGGGAGGTGTTTAATTAGGTTATAAGTAATATTATCCACTCCAGGAGTTGTATCTTTCTTTTTTGTCAGTATAGCTAGATGTAATTCTTTTTCGGTAAAATTATTTTCAAGAAAATGATTAGTTTCTAAAATTACTGGTGAATTTAGCTCTGTTACATGTGGAACATAATCTGGGATTATATTTTTAAGAAATTTTTCTCCAAGTATTTCATTTGTTTGAATACAACTGTCCGATCCATTAAATGAATTGTTTTTGTTTTTTAATTTATTTATAATATTCCATGCATGTGTGGTAGAATTGGAAGATGCCATCTTTATGACACAATTCCTCCCATCCTCTCTTTTTTGCTATTCTAATAACCTCCCTAGCTTCTAACTGTGCGTTTTGAAATATTTTTATAGTTACTAGGAGTCATAGCTAGCCTAAATTTTTTAAAGGCCAATCTTCTTTTTGCTACTGCATGTGAGCATTCCTGTGTCCACCATGCTTTAGGTGTAAATGATGCATTCATTACTGGTTTTATATAGGGAATATTTTCCTCCGCAGCTTGGTATATTATATCATACAGGTTTATCGATAGTAGGTTGTGTTCCATATGTTTCTAATTTGGTTAGATTTCCTTTAATACTTTTAGTATATCCTTTCCAATTAGCTTTTTTATAATTTCTTTTGTTAATGAATTTAATTTGTTGATTTTTAACATTAGACATAGGAAGCCTAGTAGGGCTGTTTTTAGACTGTACTTTAAATTTAAATATAAATTGGAAAAATGGTCACTTCCCATAGGATCTTTTCCCACTTCCATAGTAAAAGTTGAGCGTATAATTCCGGAGTTATGAAGGTTAAATCTATTGTAGTTGGTTTACTAAATAATTTTGGTACAGTTGTGTGATTGTGATTATTAATCAAAATAAAATTGGGAGTTACTATATTCCTTTAAAAATAGCATTACCCCTACTGTCAGCTTTATAACAATTCCAGTAAGGGTGGTGTGCATTAAAATCACCCCCAATTAGTGTATGCCCCTTATCATTTGCAAATAATTCATTATACCAGAAAGATGGATTTATTTGCTTATTAGTACAATATATGTTATATAAATTGATAGGTTGACTTATATTGTTAATTCTTATTGCTAATAATTGTAATATATTATTATTGTACTCTTTTATCACATTACACTTTATACTACTATTATGTACAATAAAAGCAACTCCCTCCATACGAGTCACTCCTATCTAATCTAATTAACTTAAAATTTACATCGGTTAGATTGTCATCATTATTCAGCCATGTTTCTTGCACAAGTGCAATATGTATATGTTTTTGTGTTAGTGTGTTAATTAACTCCGGCCATTTAAATTTGAGTGATTTGTGTTCCATTGAACAATATTGAGTTGGTTTAAGTTATCTGTCATATATTTATTAATTAAGGCTTGTTTTTAGCTGTGGATTGCATAGGTCGATTATTTAGATTTATTATTATTTTTATATAATGTCCCTGTCGGTTGTTTGCCAGTTTCCAGGGTGGTTTTAAAGCACTCTTTAATTATTTTCCTCCACTTTTTTTTTGTTAATAATTTTTTCATCATGGATTTTTGCAAGCAAATCAGTGATTCTTATTACGCAACATAATTTTGTGCGGATCTTTGTCACTTATTGGGGTTTGATCTGATTAATGAACATTTACTCTCTGAACTGATGCTTGATTGGTATGAATCAGATTCCATTTTACCTAGGCTAAGGTTAGATTTATAAATTTTAGTGTATGTATTTTTTTGTAGTTTACTAGCATTATAATTAGTACTGTTACTATTATTAGGTCTATTAAAAATTGTATCTGCATAATAACTATTTTTGTCTTCTTCGGTTGTTTCCTGTGTCATAAGTGGGGCAAACCGGTTTTTTGTTAGTAAATTGGTTTTGTGAATTTCTAATTGTGGGGAAGGAACTTTGATCATTTAATTTTTCTTTTGTCATTTGTGCATAACTGATGTGGTTGAATTTGGTTATTACGGTTATAACTAAAATTTTTGTTTCGGGGGGTAATATTTACTGGCTTCTGGTAAGATTCGTTGAGGTACTCATTTCTTTCCAGGATATTTTTTTTGTCTCACATATGTTCCCCCCCCCCCATTCGGGCACATTTTGCTATTACTAGGGTGATCATCCCTTACAGTTAACGCATTTAGGCCTTTCAGTGCATTCATTAGAATGGTATTCTAAACCGCAAACTCTACAAAGTCTATTTTTGTCACATGGAGTGTTAGCAAACATGGCCATAGCTAAAACAACCTGTAACATTGTTCTAACAGGAATCATGTAATAGTCTACTTGCATTCTTACATAGTTTAGGGTAATAAAATCTGGTAATTTTTGGGAATCAAAAGTAATTTTCATTAAAATGTGTACTTACCAATTCTCTGTTAATAAATTTTTTTATTCTCTGCGCACATAATTATTGGGTAATGTACAAATAACTCTCTCTTGTACCATTTCCTCTTCGGTAACTTCAGGTTCTACGTAAAACTACACCTGTACACTCAACTTTGTTGGCTGGTATAAAAACCAGATACTGCTTAAGATATTGAGAGGTCAACCAAACCGTTGGCTGCACAATATGTTTTGCAAACCACTTTAAGATTTTTACCCACCCTTAATATATGATCGATATCCTCACAATGATTTTTCATTATTTTTCCTACCATAAAAGGATTTATTTTCTTTTTATCTCTACTCTGAATTACTACATCATAAGGTCCACTAGATTGGGCCTTATAGTATCTAATGGTTTTTTGCTTTTTAGTAGTCAAATTGGTCATATACATGTGATTGCACATTGTGATTACCATTATCACTAATTTTCCTCTTTCTTTCATTAGAACTATTATCCTCCATGCTTGGAGTTTTAGATTGTTCTATTTTGCTTGTATCATTGTCTGTTGTATTAATTTCAAGAATGCTGGCAACAGCTATTTCTGTTTCCATGTTGCACAAGCCTATTTTGGGCTAGACTTCCGCCATGGCGTCCGGTCCAGCCTAACGATCTTGTGTATGTACGGTTAAATTTATATATCTACCTAGTTATTACTAATACTAATATTATAGAGTATAAAAAGAAAAGATTATTATTGGGTGTATTGCACAATTAAAACTTATTAAATAATTTGTCTTACATATTGGATATGTGTGTTACAACATGGACAAAAACATGCGACAAACAAACAATTAATTGCAGGTAGAAACCCACAAGTACGTTTAAAAATTTTGTAAATCTCATCGCGATCACGATGATCCGTTCCTTACAACTATCAGGTACAAGACAGGGAATGTGAGAAAGTAAAGTAGTAGATCTACATCGTCGAGTAACCAGTGTTACCAAGTGACATCTGAAAAAACTTACCTACAAATAAAATAAAAAATACTACGAAGCTAAATTATTTATAGAGCAAAACTACCCTATAACGTACAAACCTTGCAATACTATATTACAATTTAAAAAGTTATGCAGTTTAAAAACACCTTGATCGTATTTAGGTTCAATAACAATAAAGTATTGAACTTATGACAGAAAATAGGACAGGGCCAGAAAACTTCATTAAGATTTAGAACCACAATTTTAAAATAAGAAAAGGTTTACGTGTACTGTGTAACTTCATACGAGGTATATGGGGAGCTCAAATCAGAGGTTGAAATAGGTTTGTAATATAAATAGTTTATAGTCATCCTCACCGACACATATTTTTCACGTGAATTATTTAATGATCTAATAATATTATGATAGGAAATGCTGTGGTTTTGTTATTTTTGTCACAAAACCAAAGAAGAGATTACAGTGAAAACTTTAAAATAAAACTACTAACCTCAAATGGAATAAAAAAAACAAACAGTTTATCGATTCGTTATAGGGGCTTGGACAAGAAGTTATAGGGTAACAGACACAATACATTTTTGTAGCATTCAGAAATAAAACGCGTGGTTCTGATTTAGGTAAAGGCTTTGACACAGTCAAAAGGTTTAAAAGTTATCATACCCACAATACAAGCACAAAAGTTATTAAAAGGTATAATTTTGGCTGTTTCTAGTAATTTTTGCAGTAT
>NW_025787197.1:0-15612 GCF_021130785.1 Homalodisca vitripennis
GTTGGTATTGCCAGACTAGAGCAGTCCATAGTGTGTTTATCTCACCTTCTCCGATCACCGAAATCCAGTCGGCCTTCCCATCATATCATATTTCGTAATCATCCATATTTATCAGTTTGGTTAAAACTATCAAATCATACTATCCTATTACACCAAATATAATCTGTCCCATATTCTACCATCTTAGTAAATAATTTTCAAAACTAGGATAAATTACCAGCATTTATCTAATTTAGCATTTCTTCAGAAACAGATTAATTTGGACATAAAAATATTAATTCTAAGAATCTTTTTTATTACCTTAGAAAATATGTTTTTTATAATGAAACTGTTAGAAAGATGTAAATTGAGATTAAACCCTACATGTATAAAAATCAATTATGGCAAATGGACTATGTGATAATTACCTAATTCTTCTTAACTGGATACAAAACTACATAAAGTCTTAGTGACATTTTAGTCAATTAAATAGTTTCATTATGGTTATAAAACTCTCTTAAATTTATTGATTAATAATGCTTTTGTTGTGTTATTTTGTTAACTATATACGACTTTTACTTAAGATATATATTTTAGTGCTTAAGATTCTACAGAAATTATAGAAAAATAAAAAGCAAAAGTCTATTTTACGTTTCATTAATCTAATACATATCACTTCACTACAGTACAATATTTATCATTACTTTGTATGTATGTACAATTATGTAAACATTACAGGAAATATTTTTGCTAATAGACTCTTTTTACAAATACTTTTTACAAATGTTCTATTTGTCAACATGAATTCCAAAATTAATCTGCAACGAACCTGTTTTGCCTTCAATGAGTAGCTCTATACGTTTGTCACTTTCATGAATATTTTGTTATTCCTTCCCATTGCGGTAACTGATTTAGTCTGTTACTTAAATTCTGAATAAGAGACCGAAAAATTATTTGAAAAAATAATAATTATTATTAATTGTTTGTTGTTGTGTGTTTTTAGTAAAATATCTGTACTCAAGAACCGCAAACGCGACACCAACACATCGGTATATCAAATCTTGTCAAATAATTTTAAGTTAAAAAATCTGTTATCGTTTGTGCGTATTAATGAAATCTGATCTCTGAACCAATCATCAATATAAGAGGCCAAGTAGTATATTTATCGTGGGACCTAGACCTCTGGCTTGGCACATTTATCGTTTATGGAACAGAGTTTAATAACGCCTGCCACGTGGGTTACGAAAAATTGTGTGACAAACCATATTTAGTTACAAACCATACTTGACCATTTATATTTTTGTGTACTTTATATGTGACAAACAAAAAGACCTGTGAAAAAAAAACAGCAAAACAAATCCGTAAGAGCTGTATCTCTTATACTTTTAGACTGTAAAAGGTAAAAAGGTTAAATTTTATTGTTGAAATGAATGAAATGATAATCGTATTGTCTACTTGAGATTAAATTTCGATGCAAGGTTAATTTATTGATATTATCATAGAAAATTTTTATTGTTTTAACATGTTGTTCTGTGTTTTGACATAAAATTTAAAAAAACTTACAAAACCGATACAACGGATTGTCTAAGGAACAGACACAAAGCAACAAGAGTTATCGCACAAACGGACAGGCAGGTGGATGAACTGCCCTTTGACTTTTTACCCGAGATCAATAGATTTCTTTCTTGGATCAAGAGTAAACTACGTACCAGGATTCAATTCTCTATGACCTTTCTGCCAAGAAATCGCACACCAATTTTCCTTCTTGGTCTCGAAAGCAGTGTTTTTTAGTGTCGGTGGTGATTGCATTTTCACGGTGTAAATCTCAGTAATTGTATGAACCAAACTTACATAAAATTATCTTAAATTACATTACTGTATTACATAACTTCGAATTCGAAAACCGCTGCTATTTTAGTTACAGTCTAATTATATGCATGTTCAATATTCCAATGTTTGATTGCACATTCTAAATGTGTTACTGAAATTAGCTGAAATTTCCTACACAATTGTTTTTATGATCGCATCAGCCCTCATAGTTTTAGCTATGTTGTACTCTGACTCATTATTAATAAGGCTATTTTGTATGCTTGTTTCTATATTGAGAGCTTTCTGTGTGCCATTGGTCTGTGGAAATTGGCGAGATTTAGTTATGAATTCAGCACCAATAAAAAGGAATTCAAAACCTGATGGGGCAGGAATGTTACTTCATATTTGAACATAATACAGATCAATATGGCTGTTTGTGAAATCTCGCTAATAAAGAAATGCCAGGGGGAATTAGGTATTACTGTACTTTGATGAAATAAAAAAGTTATTTTATACTGAATTGATAATGATGTAGTTTTTTATAAAACATCTTATTAGCGTGCTAACAGTAATTATAATACCACGTTAGTTGATGCGATATAGTGGTAGTAAGCTATTGTCCTTTAGGCGGTGTCAGAATAACCTATGCATTGATCTCATAATTAAGTAACCGAATTTATCCTATTTGATTACTTTGATTTTGAAGTGAAGGCATTGTTGAATGATAGAGCCAACACAGAGATTTGGTAGTAAATATTAGGAAGCATATGTGAAATACATGTAACTTTGTACTTACATGTTACAGGCAAAATATGTCTCTATTGTACTTACCCTTTTCCGTTAAATCTAACTTCAATAATGTCACTGGTGAGTTATATTACCGCTAAGTGGTTTTAATCTAATGCACAGTTGTTTAGTTTGATTCTTATCTTTTGTGTGCACGGATTGATTGTGGGATTTTATTCTCATGTAATTACAGATAAGTAATGATTATATTTTTAGATAAGCCATTATAAGGGTGATTCGAAAAATGGTATACCACTACGCCCCTAACATTTAGGACATGTCTAACTCTGCAGAAGATATAAAAGGAGAATTAAGCTATCTGCTCGGCGGAATTAAGGAAAGTTCTAAAAGTTTAATTTAGTTGCTCAGTTTGTTCACCATTGAGTGATGCATGTTTGAGAAGGCGTTTAGCGTCAGTTGATTGCTAAGATGGCGACTTGCCAAAACCAGAAAGCTTTTCGTGTTTGAGTACGGCAGTAAGATGAATTGACGACAGTTGTGTCATGTTTGCATTTCGAACCGAAGTATGGTGAGTCGTTCAACCTGCCTGATAACGGTGGTGGTATCAAACGGCTGGTATAATACAGTTTATAGAGAATGGGTGTTTGTGCAAATAGGCGAAGAAAGTTCTGGACGGCCCGCGCACGAGTAATGAAAAATGTAGCACGCATGTTTTCGCAGCCCAGGTCCAATTGAGTTTGAAGAGATACAGTATAGCAGAGAGCTGTAACTTCCTCCACAAAACAACTAGTATTAAAGAGGTTCCTACGAAAAAGTTTAGTAATGAATCCGAATTGTCTGAAGATTGGTGCAAGCCCTTTCTGCATGGCTGGATAAGGATTAAAATAATCGATTTCTGTGAGGGTTTATCCTTGCTCAAATGGAAATAGATGATAGTAGTATTCAAAGATTGTAGTGATGAAAGCGACTTTCGCACACTCAAACGGAAAGTCAAACCGGCTCAATGTCCATATATGGGGCACATGATAATCCCCGTGAAACAATCGAGAATGAACGTGACTGTTGGGAGGTTTAAGGGATTTCTGGGACCACCACATTTGGCCAAAAATGTCAAATTATTACATGTTTTTATAAAATTTATTTTTTTGCTCCCTGGGACATTTTCTCCTACAAGAAAACATTAGGTTTTTAGTGTTTTTGGACCTTATTTCCTAAAGAAAAATTAAATTTTCTATTAGATACTACACGGGCGGTCAGCGGCAACAAAGTAAGGCTATGTCTTGCCCACTGAAAAAATCCTCTAATACTTATTATCTATGCACAACCATTATAGTATTGGCTAACTAAGTGTATTACATTCGTTGGTATACTTACATGCCTTTTTTGAAGTTTGTATTGAGATTCTCCCTGTCAGCTGTCATAGATCAGAAAGAGAGAGAAAAAAACTTATCGTTTGTTAACTACATAATGTTATTGTTGTGTGATTGACAGTTTGTTTCCTAGTTACACTCAAGAATTATTATTGCAGTATATTCTTCTTTATCTTCGTTTATTTGGATGTGAAATGGGCATGGGTTAATAGAAACAAAAAAACTAAATTATGAAGAAGAGAAATTTAGAGAAAATAGAAGACAGGTGGGGAAGTGAAAAACACAGTGGTGATGGTGAGACTAATGGGACAGGTGAAGGCAGTTCTAGGCCTAGTGTTGAAAGTGTAGCTTCAACTAGTGGTTTTATCTCAAGGGGCAGTAGTCTGCGCGCCTAACCCCTCAAAGTGCTTTAGATTATAGCATTCCAGCTCTCTTCCATGCAAGTGATAAGGAGGTTAGGTAAATAAGCCTACTGGATTTGCTCTTTATAGACTAAGCTACAAGGAAAACATTGAGAATTAGTGACGATGGGCCCCAGTAATTGATTTTATAAGAATTTGAAAATATTGACCACGAATATCTTGGCAATCATTTTCCATGTAACAATTGTTATTGTTGAAACTCTGGAAAGTCATCCATGTAGATAAAAAGTTCAAGTGTGTTTTGGAAAATCCCATACAAATGGACATGTTCTACTATGGCGGTGTTGTAAGTACGCTTTCCGGACGTCTTCTACGCTAACCAATAATGAATCTCCCCATAAAGTGTTCGATATACATCGTAGAGTAGTAAGAAAGCTTGTTTAACATCAATGGGGGAAGGGGGCGGTGCCACAGGGCCTCAGATATATTTTTGCCATGACCAATCGAAGTATGAAACTCCATGGACTTCAAGACTTTTGTTAATTCTACATTATAAAAAAGTCTTACACCAGTCTTGTTAGGCAAGAAGTGAATCAATCGCTTATCAGCGCTAGAAATGAAGTAAAAGAAAATGTTATGGAGAGAATTGACCAACCCAAGTAACCATTCATAGACATTAACTGTCAGTTATGATGGTAGCTTGGCAAAAAAAAGGGGATTTACCTCCAAGTACGGTAATAGGTTGTATGTATAGTAGGTAACTCCACGGGACTTGTCCATAAGACTTATTGAAGTACTCTCTAAGGTTTTGCAATCAATGCGATCAAAATGAAGCGAAAAACTAAAAATTGTCCTGACATCTTTGGTCTAAAACTGGTACGAAAGTACATAAAACAACGTTAACCAAAACTATGTCGGATCTTCACGCAGGACCATGGAGGTGGAGGCTGCACATCGACTCTTTTCTCGGTCAGAATCCTTTGGTGTTTCGCTATACCTACTCCTCAGTATCAGATGGCGACCGGAGCCAAAACATTGGTTACCTTGAATGAAAAAAAGGTTGTACGGTGATGTATAAAATAGGACAAAGTAGAGTGTAATAAATCATGTGGCAAAGGACTAGGTTACTGGGCTGCGTAACTTAGTCAAAAATAACAATCGGGACACAAAACCCCCGTTTTGGTGGTCGTACTCCATGGCAATCTGTCGGAAAACCTGTAATAAAGAAGCTCACTGCATATTACAGAAACAAATGATAGAAAAAAAAGTGGCGTTTGGTGATATATCAAAGATGAAGCAGGGAATTATTTTTCTACACCTAAGGCCATTTGCAAGTCCACTGATAAAAATCCACAGCCATTCACAACTGTCCTCAGGGAAAGTGAATCCCTGGTGTTTTTTGTTTTTTCCAGCGAGCCATTTGCTGAAAATCGATCACCTCGAATCGCACAAAAGATCGAATCAAAACCCCCATTATCAGAAGCAACAGCAGCTAAAATGTGTGTACTCGAGTTATATATAAGGGACCTATCCTCAGAAGCTCTACTGACCAGATTGTCTGCCAGGTAGAACTCAAAATGCTAATGAGAGGCAGTTGCATAAATGTCCATTATGGTCTAAATGTTCAAAAGAACGTGTACACCTCAAAAATAAAACTTGAAATAGGCCCTATTTGAGGCCATTAGTGTCTATAATACAGGATATCTAAAGATGTGTTCCAATTATCAAGAAAAATCTGGCATCAAATTAGGAAAGTTTAGTTCTTTTGATTGCCAAAAGATTAGACAAATCCCGTCTTCGACTATCATCGGCCAGAAAAAAAGAAAAAAACATCGCCTACAGGAAAAAATTAAAGCAAGCTCAGATGGAAGAAGAGGAGAGGATTAAAGAAAAAGAAGGACAGATGTATGGAGCTGGAGAATTTTGAGGCATGTAATTTATGTGTTTGTTTATCTTGTTCTAAAATAATGTTACTTTCCACTCTAAACAAAATAAACATGGTTTCTTATTTAAATGAAAAATTATTTTCAGTATACAGTAGGCCTATGGTAAGAAAGTATTGTTGTTAGTGATAATGGTAGAAAATTATTGTTTATTGAATTAAATTTATATAGGCTAGTTTATGTTTATTTTCTTCAGTTTGTTTCTTTAAAAAAAACTAACAAAACTTTAAATGTCATTTTCCGAAAATCACGTTTTTACAGCGTTTTGTGAAGAATAGATTTGAATAACTCAGGTAATACACAAGATATCAAGCTGAAATTTTTACTTCATGTTCTTGATTATATAAAGTAACTTTTTGGGTATAATTAAGTGTCTAGCATTAGTAGATTTTAAATAAAAATTGGTTTATACTGTGTGCTGATAAAAAATTTTTTTAAACTATTTTCAACCTGGTTCAAAAATAATATATGCAAGGTATGGTCAAAAAAATAGATAGTATCCATGGCCACAAAATAACACAAATTTGAAGGTGTTAGGTCAAATATTAGTCGAGTTATATCAATATTAAAAATGTGTTACATTTTGCTGAATAAAAAATTATAAAATGGTACGTAAATGGTATTTATAAGTCCTTCCACCACTTAATGTGGGGTTTCTGAACCCAATCAATGTTAAAAAAATACTAAAACTCTTCTTTCATCAAAAACTAAAAAAAAGATATGTCTGAGTCCAGAATCCCCTTAAGGTGAACGTTTTCTGTGCAATTTCAGCCAATAAAGTTTTTGGTCCCTTTTGCTTCGAATGTGCTACAGTAACTGGACTACAGTATCTAGAGATGTTGGAGAATCGGGGCTGTTCCCTCAGCTCGAACAAGAACAACAACAATTCATATTTCACAGGATGGAGCGCCACCACTTTGGCACATATCTGTCCGTGACTACCTGAACGTCAACTACCTGAGGCGATGGATCGGCCGTCAGGCAGGCCACGGACAGAGCATTTCATCACTTGCCTCCAGAAGCCCTGACCTTACCCCTGCGATTTTTTTGGGGATATATTAAGGATATGGTATTTCGGCCTCCTCTCCCAGCTACCATTGATGATTTGAAACAAGAAATAACAATAGCTATCCAAACTGTTACGCCTAATATGCTACTGAGAGTGTGAAATGAGTTTGAGTATCAGGTTGATATTGCTCGAGTGTCTGGAGGAGTCATATTGAACCTCTCTAAACTTGTTTTTGGATGAAAAGAAAATTCTTTTTAATACTCTGTGTAATGATGAATAACAGAAGGTTCTATTATGTTTATTCCATTAAATACAACTTTTTAAAGTTGTGGTATTCTTTTTGAAATCACCCTGTATATTACTCTATTTTGGAATTGTATGAAAACCAACTACTATTATGCTCAAAGTGTTTGTTTTAAGTCTAGTAGTATGTTGGGTCTGTTTAGTTTTGTAAGATTTCATAACCGAATTATATTAAGACTGGTCAATATTTTTCTACAAAACGCTATTTTAGAAGTAACGTTTGCTTACGAACTGCGTTTCTAATAACCTATTTATAATAAAATTATATGAACTATTAACATAACACGTATCTTATACCGTTGCCAATTAATATCCAGACGATAGTAGCAACTACATCGTTATAACTATATCGTGAGTTTCCCTTAACGGAAAGCAAGTCGCAGTTAAATGTTAAAAGTCGCGATAAACGTTAATAGTTACTTTGTATTAGAATGGTGTGTCAAATAATAATTAATAAACTTTGTATTTTAATTTTATTACTTTGTTCAGAAGGGGTTCAGTTGTTATTTTTAAGGTAAGGAATTAGCTTGTATGTATTTATGCTTTAAGTAACTGCTTGATTAACAATAAATGTTATGTAACTTTTTTTTTATTTTGTTTTTTAGATTGAATGGTAAAGAAGACTGTTTAGTCCTAAATCCTCTCCATTAAATAAGACCATTTCATCACAACTATCTTCATTTTAATTTTATCAAACCAATAAAATTTTCCACCAGCATTTTAAATAAGTACCTACTTTTTATATCGTCATAACCATTGAGGGGCCCAGGAAGGAGGCGAGAATTTAGTATAAATCCTAAGCATACCCTACTCAGAATGTATACTAGACCTGAAGTTTTCTTTGCTAAATGTGGCTTTTTAGTTATTATCGTTAAATTGAAAGCTGCAAAACTTTATTCTTTAGCACCAAGATGGTGTTGCGTAACAATATGACGAGGTAATGCCAATGCCCTTTATCATCGATTTAACTTTGCATCGTAAACCTATTCCCTTTTTTAAACAACGTTTCATTCCAGAAGGGTTCACTTTACACCTTTCACTTCAACCTAAACTGGGTAAAACAAAAAACCGATCTGTCGTTTTTATCGGAGCAATCCCATGTATCTCCAGGAGTGGTATATCACTAATCACAAGTTACGAGATTGTTGGGCTAAAAATTAGGTCAGTACGACTAGTCTACTGCGGAAGATGCTGGAGTGGATAGAACTCCCTTTGTGTTAAAGGCTGGTGTTAGCCTAAACCATGTCCCGCTTTAATGGAATGAGGTTGGAACAGAGCTATACTCCCTTTCCTCCAAGGTGACGTGACAGCTGTAGAGCCTTCCTCGTGGAATTCCGACAAATGGTGGCCCCTACCACCAACCTTACGCATCCTGAAAGTATCAACACTCAGGAAAGCAATGCAAAGGTCCTTTCAGGAATAAGTTCAACGAGGGATTTTCTCAGATTCTTAAAATTGTCTTAAATGAATAAAAATGAAAGACAAAACAAAACGTATTACTGAAAACTGTAGTTTTTTTATACCTTATCCTGTATTGCGAAAGTGTTACATATGCGCGATCACACCAAGTATCTGTTTATCACTAGTCATTGGACGCCTAAAAAGGAATGTAACTTTCATCTTTCAAAAATAGGAAGTGTCAACAAAGAAAGGCTAACATAGTTAATTTTGTATTTCTATCAAGGGATTTTTGTGAAGTTTGTGGTGTTATGTGCCATCAGAAATTGGTTAGACATTATACATATTGTTAAAGAAACCAAATGGTAAGTCAACTATCACGCAATGATGTTAATGGTGTGGTTCCTAACGAGGCGATAAAAGGGACATAATGAGTAACACGCTGGGGGCTTATTCTCCCCATAAACAACACTACATAAACAAACTAAACAGCCGTAGGTGGTTGGTATGGAGTGCAGACCTATTGTGAACTGTATGCTGTAGTTCAGTTTAAATAATTAGTGTTGTGTTTAGTTTTTCATTAAGTGCATGTTTTAGAGTTAGTGAAGTTGACACTCAACTTGGTGGTTGTGATTCCTAACTTATGCGTGTCACAACGCTCTGATATGATTTGTTTTAACCTAATTTGTAATTATCTGTTAGGTTAGTTATTTACCTGAAGAAGAGGTCAGATTGCAGATCTTGAAATATTATGCTACTGATTTTTATTTATTACTGAACGATTCAAAAAATGTTCATCGTTTTTATGACTAACGTACTATACGGTTTTAGTCAATGTCCCTTACATTCTCAAAACATCAATTACTAGGCTCTACACACAATTTCGTAGGTGGTGTACCTGTATGAGCACTTCTGTTATAGAGTGGATTATATTTGTGACGTCAATGTTGAGTTTGCCTTCTTGCCACGAATAACAAATATGCTAACAAATGCATATGTATGGCTACTGTAATTAACCTCCGGCCCTTAGTTTTTTTTGTCCCATAGTCTTTTTTCTTTTTTCTAGCTCCAAAAAATTATACATTACAGAGCTCTGAGAAGCGTACTTATATCAAAAAAATTACAACTGATATACGTTTTTGTCATATCAGTCTTTAAATGAAAATTAAAAGGTATATGACTTTGTCTTTTATATATGCACTTCTAGCAATTACCGCTGCTTTGTACGGTTTAGTAGGTGATGCACGTGTGACCACTGCTGGTACAAGTGAATTATATTCCGACGCCAGTGCTTCGTTTGCCTTGTTGCCACGATCAAAATAATCCGCCAAAAGGTGTACAATTTATGAAAATCGTAATTTACTTCGTTCTTAGTATTTATTGGTTAACTAGTATTTTGCCTTGTTTCCTAATCAAGAAACTATATATCACAGATCAGAGAAACCTACTATTGTCAAAAGACAGTAACTAAGATGGGTTTTATAACAGTCTATAAATTTAGAGTAAAAGTTAGTTGGTAACTTTGTCTTTTATATATAATACTTTTTAAATGTGTACATTTTAAAGTATAACAGTAATGACATTATTTACGTGTGAATGTTGAGTTTAGCTTTAGTTCTCCTTCCTCTTATTGCACCGTCTGGCTTCTCAGTCAAATTCTGACCACCCTATGTTTTAGGAGATTTTCTAATGCAGATGAGTACTTACCTAATCACTGAAGTCTAAAAACTGCTTAGAAACTAATTGTGACTCCTTAGAGAATTAAAACACTATTTAAAGGGATTCCCTACTGAAAAATGACCAATTTTGACAAAAAATTCAAATTTACTTTTATATATTTTTTTTATTCTACGGCTTATAAGAACCATCAAACAAAAGATTTACTATAATATAACTTTTCATCACCGTAAAAAAAATTTTAAAGAGGGGCATGCAATACCAACTGTTGGTTTAGTCCAGCCAGTGCCAGAACCAGACTGCAGCTGTTTTACTCGGTATACAATATTGAGCTTTACTCCTTTTCCCAATGTTATATAATTTACTCCATGTAAACATAACTAGATCATATGTTAATTTAAAGAAGATATTAAGTAATTGTTATACATTCTGATTGAGTTTATACATTGAATATTTAAGGTTATCTAGTTGAATTTTGTTGATTAAAGCCTTAGTTTGTAAAAAGGTTTTCTTAGTTTCATTACAATTTAATCAACATTTTTGCTATACTAACTTCAATACTCTGTAATGGAAAAACTACTGAAACCTGAGAAATTTGCGTGCAGCCCCTGAAACAACAAATGCTTCTAAACAATGGAAACATTGGTTTCAAACGTTCAATACATTCATAGAAAATGCTGAAGTTAAAGAAGATAAGAAACTTGGAGTACTAGTGAACTTTCTAATCCTATGAAAACTATGAATTTATCAGTGAGTGTAAAAGATTACAACAATGCTATACAAACTTTAGAAACATTATTCATACCTAAGAAAAATGTACTTTTTGCTAGACACTTGCTTGCTAATCATAAACAACAAGAAGGAGAATCAATAAATCACTATTTGCAAACGCTTAAATCTCTTAGTAAGGAGTGTGATTTCGTAAATGTCGATGCTAAAACCTATAGTGATGATCTATCAGAGATGCCTTTATTAGTGGTTTAAATTCTTCTCGAATCAGACAAACGTATTCTGGAACATAATGTTTTAACCTTGGAAAAAGTTGAAGAAATAGCTCGTTCCTTAGAGTCAGCTCAGAAACATGCGGACGCTTATTCCATGACTTCAGGTGTACCTCAATCATATTGTCCACTACGTTGATACGAGTAGTAATTTAAAGATTCCTTCAGACAAACTAAAAACTCAGGAAGACAATTCTACTGCTGCTGCTGTATCAGCACACAGACTCCGACAGAAATGTTATTTTTGTGGAAGAGCAAGACATATTTCAAGAGATGACTGCCTGCAAAAGATGCTATTTGTAAAGGTTGCTCGAAAACTGGTCATTTTCTCAGGTTTGTTTATCTAAGAATCTTAAAAATGGTAAGATAAATTCAGCCTCTTTAACAACATGTCCCATAATAACTTCAGCAGTAACACCCAAAGTATTATCTAAAGCAATTGTATCCGGAAATGTAAACGGAATTTCTGCTAATTTTTAGTTGATACTGGAAGTTCTGATAGTTTTATTGATAGTAGTTTTGTAAAGGCTAACAACCTTAAAACATTTCCAGAAGTCAAACAGGTGTCGATGGCATCTACGTCACTCGTTTCACCAATTAAAGGGTATGTTAGGGTAGATCTGTATGTACAAGACAATGCTTACAAACAAATCAAAATGCTTGTAATTGAAAGGTTATGTACTGATGTACTGATAGGACATGATATGCAATGAAACTAACATACAAATGTTACTGTAGACTTTGGGGGACCAAGATCATCTTTTCTCCTGTTTTGTATGAATCGTTGGCCTGTGCTAATGTGGAAACCACCATCTATTATTCATCAGCACATGACCTACAGATTGGTCGACCTGTTGTGACTTAAGACAAAGGGACGCGGGTTTTTTGGGGAAGATGAACAAACGTTTAATACAATGAGTTAAAATACAGTCTCTTCTGAAAGATGTGTGGTTATCGAGTGAAAGAAAAAAAAGGTTTTTTGGGGGGGGGGTGTTTCCTTCTCCATGGCGAGCTCAAGTGCTCCATTACCAAAAAATGAAAACCACCTAAGATATACGACTTGTTAAATAAGATTCTTATTCTCAGACAGTAAATTAAAGTTTACA
The DNA here is from genome assembly GCF_021130785.1 of Homalodisca vitripennis. NCBI lineage: Eukaryota > Metazoa > Arthropoda > Insecta > Hemiptera > Cicadellidae > Homalodisca > Homalodisca vitripennis. The sequence continues at coordinate 12,705 of NW_025787197.1, forward strand.
TTATTGGATGCTTTTATCCTTTGCCCCCGATATCGAATCACTTGTGTTACAAAAATCTGCTAAATTTAAGATACTTGTTCAGCACGTTCATTTGGATTAAATTGATCTAGTGGCTTAATCATCAAGATACCAATCTCCAGAGCACATGGAAAAACAACTTACCTGACTTTTGAAGCTACATGGGCAATTTAGGTATCAGATTCAAACGGCATTCCTTTTGGAGTAACCAACGGCGTGGTCCCGCTTTCCCAAAGGACCTATAAATACAAGCAGCTCTTATTTCAGAAGAAAGGACTCGAAGGTACTTTCGCATATATTGATGATGTTACAATAGGAAGGGAATGGGTAAACAAGATCATGATAAAAAATTTATTGAAAAGTTTATGCTGCGATGTGGCTAAGAAAACTACAATCTAACATTGAACCTGAAGAAATGTAAATTTGTGGGCTCAAGATACTATGATCTAATCCATGGTTATATCATAATCAAAAATAGAACTATAAACGTCCCCGACCCCAGAGACGATCTTACAACCACTTTTTGGACATCGCCCCTCTGCCTTCATGAATGCTGCTTCTCTTAAACGAACACTTGGATATGTTTATCTATACTACTCCCAAATGGAATAACCAAGGTTTTCCTGACAAAATTAGGTATGTTTGGTAAGTCCTGTAAGACATTTTTCCTATTGAACCAACCTCCATTGCCGCTAGATGAATTTTCAAAACATTAAGAAGGATATAGAAAGAATCATTTCTTGTCCAGACTGTTTGGAAACCCGGAAAATCAATTGGATAGTCCGGAAACTGATGCTATCAGGAGTATGAGCAAATAGCTGCTACACTAAGCCAAAATTGGACGTCCCATGTTGCCTTACTTTTCTTAGGACGTTTGTCTGGAAGTGAAAAACAACACTCAACAGTAGAAAAGGAGAAGCACAGTGCCATCGTAGAATCCTATTAAGAAATGGAGACATTGTTGTAGTTTAGGGAGAACAATTTATGTCTCTTAACTAGATCAAAAAGCTTTGTCCAATTTATTTTGTGTGACCAAAAAACATTCTAGCAGCAATTAAAATACAGACAAAAATCATGCGCTGGCGACTAGAGCTTTTCTCCTGTCTTCTCGTACGACATTCAATATCCGGAGTCCTTGGTAAAGAAAACGTTTTCGTAGCAGACGCACTCTCCCTCGGATCTGTAATGGCATCTACGACTGACAAACACAACTTTTTTGAGAAATGCACCAAGGCTCTTTGTCATCCAGGAATAAACGCGTTATTCTATCGAACATGAGGTACGCAGCAAGAAATTTTGCCATATTCTTTGAATGAGATCCAAATCAATGGACTTTTATACTTGTCCGCTATTTGTTCAGGCAGGTCAAACCTAGATTCCCACAAACCAAACCAACACATTGATAAAGGCCACTTCAACCTTTTGAACGAAGAACTCAATAATTGAATTTTAAAGGACCACTACCACTCGTCAAGGTAGAAATCGATATTATGTTAACATCAATATTTGACGGAGTACTTCCTCCGCTGCACCCCTTCTCCTTACCCCTGCAAAGGAGATGACCTTCGAGTACTGTGATAGAATGTGTTGGAAAAACTTGTTCTCTGTTTTATGGGATTTTATTCAAATTTACATGTCCATTTCTGATAAGAGAGCAAATCATTATTTGTCTGACTGATAATAAGGGAGCATATCTTTCATCCTAAAAGGGGATTGCTACAACAGTTTGTAACCAGTCCATACAATCCTGCAGGAAATCGGACAAATTGAGAGGTTATAATGGAGATTATATGGAAGCAACCGTTACACTGTCACTTATAAATCCAAAGGACTGGAACCTAACGATACTGGGAGTCTGGTAAAACTTCCAAATAGTCCTCTACATTCGATACGCTGCTTTACTATGCACAGCAACAAACTGCACTCCACACGAGAAGAATGGTTTTCATAACATCCACCCAGCCGATCTAACTTAAAGGTACTTCACATACCAGGCATGGATGTACTGGCAAACTCTGGTCCATTACTAACTAGGCGAAAATGTAAGAAGCATGCAAATACCGAACCACTAGTTGATTGAAGTTGAATTAGGTAAGTAGAGGCAAATCCCCACAATACGCCTCTAATTCTTACCCCAATGGAAGAGAATCTACTGTTTTCACTAAACACACTTAGCTCCCCCCGAGAGGTGATAAATATCTTCCTAATTGTGACAGACTTATCCAATTGGTCGGAAGTACAGGAGGTGGAGGATGAACATGAAGATGCATCCACAAAGGAAATAGAGAAAGATTTTTTCAAAAAGAAACACTGAAGTTGAATCTGAACAGCTTTCAACAATCAAGAAAATAAAATAAGTGTTCTCCTCCTCGAAGAGGATCAAGAATAAGAAAGGATCCCTGAAACGTTTTCAATGACTACCTCTTAAATTCAGTGGGGGAGAAATGTTTGATATAATATTACTCCATGTAAACCATAACTAGAATCAATATGTGTTAATATTAAAGAAGAATATTAAGTAATTGTTTATACAGTCTGATTGAGTTTATACATTGAATATTTAAGGTTAATCTAGTTGAATTTTGTTGATTATAAGCCTTAGTTTGTAGAAAAAGGTTTTCTTAGTTTTCATTACACCCATTATCTATTTTTATATAGTTTTATGCTTCTCGTTGTTCTTCTTTGAAAAAAGCAAAAACAATGATAAAAGCCTATGTTAACCAGGTCCATTTAATGTTGAAGTAATTTGTCAGCTGAGATATGTTTTTGTTTACATGTTTCTCAGATGGACTAGCATTGAGGTGTTTATAGAAGTTTATATTCAGTGTTTTAGAAGTGTTGAAGTTTTTTTTAGTGTTCTAAGGATGGTGAAAGTAAGACGAATAAGAGA
>NW_025787198.1:0-13766 GCF_021130785.1 Homalodisca vitripennis
CCTTCTGATGAATTTAGTTCAGGTAAGAAAATAAATAATTATGAACCTAAACTCAAAACTTGTATCGGGCTGGGCCGAGATCTACACATTACTTGGTTACTTTTTTGAGAGCGTACAGCCTTAAAAAAGTTTCAATCTGTATAAACGAATATGTGTTTTTTTGTTACAGATGACTCTCGGCACTCTGGAAACCCTGAAACTTCAGCTGGTGGATGGTGATGGCGAAGGACCATGATGAAATGATTCCAGTTGCTGTTCAAGAAGAGCCACCCAAAAGGACACGAAAACGTCAAAGAAGAGAAAGCAAGCGACCAAATTAAAAAGAAGCAAAGGAATTCTGGTTCGTCCTATAAAACAGAGAAAGGTAAAACAGTTGTAGCAAAATTATTTAGAAATACTGCCGTGCTTGTGCAAAAAGAAAATGACAATAACATTGATGAAGAAACAAAGAAAACATGCTTTTTCAGTTTTTTGGTAAGTTTGGGATCTTTCAAATTGCAAAATGCCTATTTTGTGTGGCTTGGTTAAGCAAGAAATCCCAAAATGTCGTCGGCCAAGGGATGGGTCCCGCCTCAAACAAGAGCGCGTCCAAACCATTTTTTTACATTCAATAATGTGGATGGGCAACAACATCAATGTTTGTAGACAGTATTTTGTTTGACACCTTTCAGATCCGCCATCGGTCGATTGACGCGATCCTTGAAGAAGCTCAAGATGGAAAAAGCAATCTGGATTGGACGAACGTGGCTGACAATGTTCCAGCCAACAAAATTGCTGTTGATCGTATGAATGTTGTTAGGGAACACATATATTCTCTTTTCTGGCGTACCACTCGCATTATACTAGGACTCAAAACCCTAACAGAAAGTATTTACCATTCACACTTGACCATCACATGCTATGTACAAGTCGTGATTTAGAATACTGTAATGGGAAAGGCGATCCTGTCAGTGAGGCGGTGTATCGGTCGCACACTTTAACACTGAGTACAATTTACAATTTTTCATTCCCCCTCTAAAAGATACTTGCGGAAAACATGCGATGTGTTTAAAAATAAATTGAACGTAATTAGAAAATGAGCAGGAAAAAACAACATTTGAAAGCAATGCATGAAACTGCATTTAAGAAAAGCAGAAGCTGCTAGGTCAGCAAAGGACGAAGACGCAAAGCAAGTTCAAAAGATGATCCAAACTATTATGCGTTCCACATTTGGACCTAGGAAAAGCTTTAACCATTTTCCCTAGACTTACTACTGGTATAGCTTATTATACAGCGAAACATGTATTTGTACAATTTATTGGTGTCACGAACTAAAAAATGGGTTAGGGTTTATGTACACATGGGACGAAACCCAAGCTTCCCGTGGTTCCCAAGAGATTAGTTCCTGTGGGTACAACCAAGCACTAGCAATCAAGGGCTAAAGATTGCAAACATATTGTTATGTACAAGCGATACATGTTCTGGACAAAACAGAAATTGGAACTATGCTCTTGCTATGCATAAGTTTGACAACAGATGGAAACGTCTATCGATGTAATTGATTTGAAATACATGGTAAGTGGCCATTCTTTTTTACCAATATGATCACGGACTTTGCTTCAATCGAGTCCTTATGCGCAGAAAAAAGCTACAGGTAATTTATTCCAAAAACCAAATGTGTGGAATGAGCCCATCCTGAAATGCCGGAATAAGAATCCGTTTCACTTAACAAAAAATGGACAGAGAGGACTTCTAATTCCACCACGGAGTTAGTTGATGGCGTAACTAAACGGTCCAGTGAACGTTTGATAAGGGAAAATTCAACTGGCTGAAAAACCCAGTGGGTCAGATTTTATCAGAGAAGAACCGTTTTGTCCCTTTTCCCTACAAGGAAACTCTACAGAAAGATGTACAGTTTGAATCAGTGTCTCTCGCTTGGTCGAAAACAAAAGACAAAGCAAAATCGAAACAATGACCAAAATACCTGTTGGGTTGATTGAACAAAGTCACTTGTACAATGCTCCCCGTCCTGTGCCTAAAGAGAAGAAAAGGGATATGTTAGACCTTTTGGACTATATTCCACCCGTTCATCATGAAGTTCTAACCATAACATGATCAAAGGTGATAATGTTTGAGGACATTGGACTTCTGGAAGAGGTGGCTGAACTCAGAGCAAGACGAAAACATTGATTAAAAAAAAAAAAAACCTTTATCTGATGTGAGACCTAATCATGTCTTTTTTATACAAATTGAACAGTAATAAAGTAAGCTAATTTATTATTACCAGTTTTTTTATTTATTTTTCATTTTCCCAGATAGGCTAAAAGTATCAACTAACGTAAGCCAAAGTGATCTAAGTCACGGTTTAACGGTAAAAGTGGTCTAAGTCCTGACTTAGACCACTTTTACCCATCTAATTAATTAAAATTGGTATTAAAACTTACTTAAGGTAAAGTGGTCTAAGTCAGTTTTTGTGGCTATAGCGTTAAGGAAAAACACGCTAAAAAACGTTATATGCTTTAAAAAATAAAAGATTATGGTAACAAAAGTAACTAAAAAATAATTGTTTCAAACTAAAGTCAGTCATTACAAAATTATTGCAACAAATCTAAAACATCAATTAATCCCAGAACCAGGTTTGTATGACTTAGACCATCTTTGCATTTCAGCCGCCGATATATATATAGTATACTATATAATATATATAATAGATATATAGTATATATATATATATCGTGCCGAAGCTTGTCGCGGAGGTAAATCTAAGATTGTCTCCTGCTTTTCCCTGATCCTGTTAAATGCCGTATTTTGCCCCATATGGTGTTTTTTTACTCTTAATTAAAATCGGCGTCTCGCCTAAACTATATTCCCTAAGGCTTTGACCCACCAGGAAATCCTCCCCGTTTCGTCGTCCCTATGTGTATGTCAGCGGAAAATGTTTTATAGAGATGCTTATACGGGTCCACACAGACTAAGGCATACGTCTCTGCGGGTGACTTGAGACAGAGACTAGTGCTCCTTACTAAAAGGAGAATTTTCCGACGTATTCCACCAGCAAATGGACAATGTTCAAAATAGAAACAAAGCCTGCTAGCCGAGTCCGTCGGTGTGATGAGTGAGGAGTCAAGCTTTCCTTCGGTGAGCAGTTGCAGCGCATCGCCGCAAAACCAGCCAAGGTTGTTGCACTGCAGCTACTGGGCAGGCTCATGCCCAACGATGGAGGCCCACTTTTCCTTGCAAACGCAGTTTGTTGATGTCATCAGTTCAATTCCCCCTTAAAAACCCTCTTACTGTACGGAGCTCAGATCTTGGGCCGGGCCCACGTCTTGGAGAATCATTTTAACCAAAACTAAGCTCTCCCCGAATTCAACACCGTGGGTCGCTGGTGTCTTTCTTCCCATCTACCACCTTGGGATGGAGAGACAGACGATATAACCACCACATTAACAGGTGGACAGAGATACTGCTGCACTAGAACGAGTGCGACCGCAGATTCAACCGCGAGAAAAACCGCGATAGAGAAGCCTGGTCGATGGAACGTGGGACCTTGTCAGACTTAAACCGGACTTTTTGACCATGGGTGGGATTGCATCAAGGTGAAGTCAATTACTTTGATGACCCAATTTCTCCCGCCACGGGTATTTTCGGTTCTATTTCTTCAAGTGTGGGCAATGTCGCGGGATCAAACCTGTCTGGTCAAACCCTATCACTGCAGACACGGCGATTCACAACGTTTCCGCGAATAGCGACAGGTTGCATGTACAGAAGGGTTCCCTCTCATGTTTACGCGTTTTGCTCCGAGAACATAGTTGGAAGCTATGTTCCAAGGGGAACCTGGAACTGGTGTGAAGCCTATGTCCTATGTCTGTACTTCGGGCCCCCCGGATAGAAAGGTTAAAACTCGATCAAGCCTTCACTCTGTGATTGCCCCGACGAGTAAAGCCCCTAGAGTAGCATAATTAAAAGGCTTGGGCCCGAAGTTAATGTGCTTTAAACAGTTCCAGGTCTAGTGTTACTTGGTAATGAGCGTTTTTTAAGCCCCCCCCGCAGTGCGTGGGACAATGAGTTCCACTGTGGTAGCCCCGGCACTTTCGAGGATACAACGAGAGCGTCTCAGTTGTGCGCAACAAAGCATTTTAAAAACCTCCTTCCCAAAACATATATCGAGTATCAATTTACTAGTTCACCTTTTAGTATCCTGTAATTGCTTAAACTGAGTAAAGGAATATCTCCTTTATACACATTTCATACTTTAAACAGACTTTTGTCGAAAAATTTAACTTTGACAGAGGTTTTAACATCTGTCTCCAATTGGAAACTTTAATGGGCTTAAAGCTTTTGTTAACAACAAATGAAAATGGAGTATAAGCAGTGGTGAAGAAGTAAACTTCTACTTTGTTATTGAAGTTGATTTATGAAAAGTGTGTCTAAACTTGGTTGGGGTACTCTTACATTATTACTTTAAAACTTTGTTTCGCTTTTACCTAGCAACTATACAATTACGTAAAGGGTAGAATTACCTTGATTGGTTTTAAATATGCAGTGAACTGATGGAGTGCTTTTTTTAAAATTGCAAATTCAGTTAAGTCTTTTGGCCGGTGTTTAAAAGCCTGTTAAAAAAAATTATTATTTTGTTCTTCTTGTTAACAGAAAAATCAGACGCCCATATTTAATTTCAAAAGCAATTACATCAATTTCCAACGATGTTTAAGGCCTGGTGAATGTTAATTATGTAAACTCCTTAAAGTATGTATTATAAAACGTTGATGCAAACACAGTTGCTACTAATGTATTGGAGATGATAGGTTACTAATAATGTAATTAAAGATGGACTTGTTACACAGGACGATGGATTAGGATGAGTAAGCCAATATACCCTCCTTCCCTATTGTATGTAGTATGTGTTTATATTTTAGTGCTCCTGTTTTGTTACAATGACATATTTTTTACTTTAAAGAAAAATAAAATCTCAAGGTAGTGAAGTAGCATGTCCTAGTTTGAGTGGGTTAAAAGGTTATCGGGATTATTGAGACTGGGATTTTTTCTTCAGCAAGAAAGTTAAACTTATTTTTTTGAGGTTAATATTGACATCAACCGGAAAAAAAAATATATAACTCTTAGTTAACTTTCTGATATAAAAGAAGCCCTGTGCGTGTTAAGTTTTACATGGTTGGCTTTTTAGGATAGGCCCTGACTGAAGGCTTAAAATGATTGATTAACGTTTCAGTAACCTAAAAATAATTTGGGAAAATCCACCTAATTGATATTTATGTGTACTTTAAACTCTGAGGGTTACCAGCACCTCCCTATTAATGAAATTTCCTATTTCTATTTGTATCGTGTTTTTCTTTCGCTTATTTGAAAAAGAAACAAATGGTTGTTATGTACTCAAATTATCGAAGTTCAAATCTTAATCAAATCATTTTTTATTGGCATTTTTTTGTTATCTAATTCAACATTGGCCATCGCAATATCGTCACCACCCCCCTAAGAAACCCCTTATAGATTATAGTGTATAAGGCAAACCCCTGATGGTATACATACTCACACACAGTCAAAAAACTTACGGCGGATCTTGCATACTGTAATTCTCTCAAACACATTTCTCAACTGACCTCAGATCCTATTGCTCTCATAAATCCCATGCGGCTCATCATTGAAATTCATCGACAGAGTAAAAACGCTCAGGTGAACACCAGTAAGGGGCGTCTTAGACGAGTTTTCAAATTGATTTTTGATTGTTGGAATGGCTTTATACTTTCTAGGGAGCCCTATTGATAAGGTTTGACAGCAACCATACTTTCTTGAGGTCGATGTTGGCGACAGCAACGCCAGTCTGTGATTGCTGAGTTCGAAAGATTGTCCCTAGCCTCTTGTTTTCATATTGGGTGAACGTCCCCTGCCACGAATCAGAGTTACACCTTGATCTGCAGGTAACGTAAACCAACCTCCAAAAATGTAGACGGCATGGGCAAAGTCATAAATCTCAAAAGCTCCCTAAAAAGATTTCCCTACACGACCTCTCTGAAAACTCAAATTTTTGTATGATTCCTGGACAGCCTTTTTTTTGAAGTCCTGAATACTCGTTTTCAATCTGATTTTTTAGCACAGCCTCCCCCAAAGCCTTTACTCCAATACGCAAAGTGTGGATGGGATAAGGCCATAGAAGGCCATTTTTAAAACATTGGGGGAACATAACTTTGCTAGGTTGCGCAAGGCATGGTATACCTGAGGAAACTCTATGCACATAAATGTGGTCGATGTGGTCGTCCCAGGTCAGCCCTCTGTCTAAGGAACATTCCCAGAAACTTTGTAGAGTATGTTTTTTTTCCCTTCTAAAAGGACATTAATCCTAACAAAAATTTATTACAGCTGGCCCATCCGAACGTGGATTCTGCCCGAATGCAGAAATGTAAAAATTTTATTTGGTTTGATTTGGGTTTTTTCAAGTTCATTTCAGAAACGAATTGAATACATGAATTCACTTCAACAAACGTTGTGATTTCCAGTTTCTTGCAGTGTTTTGCTTGTTAAAATAGAGAGTTTCGTGTCATCAGCATATCTGAACTAGTTTTCCCATGTTGTGAATCACCGAGTTTTTCAATCTACTGACATAAATCAGGAATAAAAGAGGCCCAAGGATAGATCCCTGAGGGAAAGATAATGAGTGCATTTTGATTTTGTTAGATGTGACGTTCGAAATCATCCACGCTCTGATCTCGCTCCCTTAGGTAAGAAGCAAGCCACAGCTGCGGGAAGTCCCCGAACGCCACATTTCTCCAACTGGTGCAGCAGTGGTCTCATGATGCACACACAGACAAATGCCTTGGACAGGTCAAGAAATATGCTAAGAACATGTTCTCGCCGTTCCAATCCATCGACAACATTTTCCAAAAGGTTGTTCACAGCGTCAATTGTGGATTTGGTTTTTCTGAATCCAAATTGCTCTGGATTCAGAATCCGCTTGTTTTTCTAGAAAGCTTTTCAAGTCTTTCAAAGAAAATTTTTTTTTCAAAAATTTTGCTGAACACCGGAAGAATTGATATGAGGGCCGAGAATTGCTTGGAATGCAAGGATCGTCCTTTTTGAAAATTGGAATGACTTTGGCTGTCTTCAAAAGAGAAGGAATAGTCTTCCAGATTCGAAAGAGTAATTTATCAGTTTTATGAGTGGTCCCTAATAAGTGCCTGAGGCACCCCGTTTAAAGCAACCAAACTGACATCTGGTCCATTTGCATCACCCTGTTTTCTTTCGAATTCAGTCCCTGTATGACACGTGCTATCTCATCCCCCCACACACCAGGAGGCAGAGCCATGGACGCAACCGGCTCCGGAAACACGCCTTCCACAAATTTGAGTTTCCGAAATTATAAGTTGGAGAAAAAATATTTATTGAATTCATTTGCCACTAGTAATTGATCTTCAACAATTGTGTCATCAACTTTGATCACAAATGATTCTGGAACCCTTGTCCTTACTCGCATCTCGAGAAGAATTCATTAATAATTTTCCAAGCTGCTCCTTAGAAAAATTTTTTACATTCACCCAAGGCTCTATTGATGTTTTTATAGGCTTTAGCCGCTCGTATGACTTTCTTGTAGATCCTCCGGTATGTTCTAAAAAATTGTTTAAAACGTTTCATTTTCAAATTCATTAAATAAGATTTTGTGAAAGAATTTTAAGTTTTTCTCTCGAGATATAAGAATGCCCATGGACAACCATGAAATTTTCTGAGGTTTGGTATTGATTTATTGTTTTTTTTTAAAAGGACAACAACGCAACATCTAGATAGTAATTGAAAGCATTACAAAATGCCCATTACATGTCATTGCCGTTTTTTGAAAGTTATTTTAAAAATAAGTTCCAAGATTCATTTTTTAAAAGTTTGTTCAGATGGCAAATGTCTTGAAAATTACAAACTCGTGAAATTTTGAATTTTTGAGGTTTGTAGTTTGCATCCATTAACAGTCACTATCTCCTGCGCAAAATGGCCAGAGACCGCCGTATTCAATACAGAGACTGTGGTGTCAGAAATGTTGGAAATGACGTTTGTCCGATGGCCAGGACTCGACGTCGGCGGTCACCTCGTGTCGGTGTTAGTCACGGACCAATTTAAGTTAAAAAGATCTTAGAACATCGCGAAGCCGCTGGGTATGGGGGTTGGTGGGGTCCATTTACATTGATATTAAAATCACCATAATACGATCGAGTGGGAAAATTTTTGCCCACGGTCTAGGTTAATGAACGCTATATCCCAACAATAGCAGTGCTTGACAATTTTAACACATTACTTTTACTTCGTGTTTACTGTAATTTTGTGCTTAGTCAAGAGTTCGCTTGGGAACGATGTAATCTGCGGCTCTGGCTTGGGGATTACTACAACTCTCAAACAGCAAACACTATTTCACTCATCATCAATATTTGCAGTTTTTTAATACGTTCTGAACGTAGTTTAAGGGTTCATCTGCGTCATAAAATCATACGAAGACCAAATTTGTGGGAGAATATAACTTTTCAGTCTCTTTAGGTAGTTAGCTGTCGGTGAAAGAATTTATACTGTCGCGTTACCTGATGTAACAACTTAAAACACATTTGATTGAAAAAATAGTATCATGGCTGCAGAAAGATTGCTCTTCTTTTAATAAATAGACACGCCTCTTTAATATTCCAAAAACCAAGATCTGCTTTGCTTTTTTTGAGATTTGCTTTTACAATGCAAACAAATTAACTCTCGGCTTCTGAACGATTGTCACAGGATTAGGATATTCTGTTCAATTTTGTGAAATAGGTGTCATAATTCAATTTTAAAACTGTTTTATAGTTTTAAGCGAGTTGATATTTATTTGCATGAGCCCAGATTACATCATTAATGGTGAGAGTTATGGAATATACATTGTACTAAAACATTTACTAAGTAAACTACAGAAGCAGTAAAGTTGGCTAGATTACTATACATTACTACATATAAACCGCTGTAAAGGAGAATCCTTGTATCCAAAATAACACAACGATAGTTTATTTTCGGAAAGGAGTGTTAATTTATCCACAATTAATGCAATTTTTGCTCGCCAATTTTTTTTTGGATTTTTTGCTACAAAATGTATAGATTTTCTGCCTATGGAGCAAGAGGGCAACTAAGTACCGAGAATTAAAGGTCCTAGAGGTACTTTCTACCAAGACGAAAAAGTATGGGTGGACAGACAGACAACAGACAACGCTTCTGAGAAAAACTTGTTCTTCAATAGCTGAATCCAAAGGAAATTGTTTCAATGCCATAGCTTATTCCACACTTGAATGAAACAGTGCTTATTTTGGAATAAGATCAAACTATTTATTTTGCAGCTAACCAGATTCTTTCTAACAAATCTCCAACAATGATAGTAAATTTTACAATTCGAAAGCCCCAATTGAATACTTGCTTGTCATGACTACTGATCATGTTGCATGAAGTTTCTATAGAAAGAATGATAACCACATGAAAACATTTTAATTAAGTTATTATTGCATGTGTTTTTCTTAGCAGTACTCTAGTATACTCCAGGAGAAGTTTGTATGACAACGATGAGATGATACAAAAACCAGGATCCGCACTGACAAAAAAGCAATTTTAGAATGATAAAATTATTCTAAATTTGCTGTAATGAATATTTTTATATCATAAAAATTATTACTCAAATTGCTATGTACAAATTTAAATAATTCATTTTAAAAATAGTATCAATGTCTGACAAATGGTTTCTTCAATGAGAGACACTCCCTCTTCTAAACTCCTCAAAACAAGATATTGTACTTTTAAAATGCGAATTAGTTCTCGGCTTCCAGATCGCTTCCATGGGCAATGCACGTGCACGTTCAGAGGTGAAATAGGCGTCATCATTCAACATCAATACTGTTTTGCCGTTCCAAGCGGTGTATATAATGAAAGTACCCATTGGAACTTAAATATTTAGATTTATATTCGGTGCTGGATACACCTAAGCAATCCTTATAGTGTGTTTGCAGCCGATGGACTAAACTCATAATCTAGACTATATTAATAAGGCTTAAAAAGCGTCCTGTTATATGCATGGTCCCCACATGCTCAAAAATTCAAAAATAGAAAATTGTATAATCATTTCAAAATTTAAAATAGGAAACAAACCCCTTATCATGTGGACCCCATCCCCTTTTAATTTTTAGTAAAAATAAACCAGATCAAGTAAAAGTAGAGGTCTCCATTATCTACATGAATTACACAACATTAAAGGGAACAACAATTTGTAGAAATTCCACAAACAGCATTCTATGCACTCGTTTATTTTAACTTCCATTCATCCATTCCAGCTATACATTCTCCTTTTATTTTGAAAAAAAAAATAAATATATATAATCACACTATAGAAAAATGGACAATGAAGCAACTCAACTAAAAGCTATTTCTCCCAATCTTATATTAAATGACTCGCTAATGTCTCCATGAATGGACTGGCGGACACTTTGAAGTAACATTTTTTTGTGGGATTTATTGGGAAATTCAATTGAGAAAACTAATCAGCTAAATGAGCTCTTTATTCTTTTACACTTATCTTTAATTATTTCAAATACTCTAATCATTGTTTAGTTATACTCTTATTTTAATTTATAATATATAACAAAAACTATATTAAAATTTTAATTTATAGTATACGAAACTTGATAGTAAGCAGGAAACCTTTATTTTAGAACAATCGGGGATAACTTCTAAGAAATATTGGTTTTGGTCAAAACCTTAATCTTTTCATGCTAGTTTTCCTTAGCGTCTTCTAAAATTATTACGTAAGGTATCAGTAGCATTCATGTTACCAAAGCTTTGAGCTTTAATATTAAAACGAGAGAGGAAAACCAAGCTGATGAAATTTTATTCCTTGACAACGAAATTGTAAGCCCAATACAGCCTCAAATGTAGGTTCCTTCTGATGCATTCATCGAAAATTCATTTTATATGCGCTGATGATTGTAAAATTAGGGTTTTTAGTAAGAAAAATATTGTTTTACTTTATACTTCAAACATATTGATGAGCTCGCAGCAACACATAGGATATTACCTTTAAAGTTGAGTAACATTTGAAGTAATACTAATCTAAGTCCTTTGTGTAAAGTTTGTTATTGACGATGGAAGGTTTGAAAGGATAAACTGGATTTCGGACATTTTCAATGTTATATGATACAAAAGGTCTGATACAACGTTTATAGGATTGGAATCTATCCTCTTCGTCAGGTGGGAGAGTTATTAATACATAAAAAATAAAGAATATAAAGAAGAAAGCAAGGGATAGATCAAAGTTTAAACATACCCTAAAAATGCTTGGAGTCCAGTCACCTTCACCTGACGAAGAGGATAGATTCCAATCTTCAAAAATGTGTTTTACCTTTTGTAACATATAACGATGATAAATGTCCTACTAATCTAATTCCTTTTTTTTTAAACACTAACACAGTATTTATTTTGTAAGAGCCAACAATTGATGGAGATTCAGGAATAAACTATAGAAGCATATAATATTACAAATGAATAAATGTCGAGCAAGTAAAATGTTGCTAAAGAATTTTATTCGTGGAAACTAAATAAATATTTTATTTTTGAATTCACTCTTTGGGTTGTATGTCTAAAAAAAAATCCAGTCTTTCATATTGAAGACGTATTTATCACCGACTTTTGTCTGACACTACTGTATGTAGATAACTCTGTTCGTCTCATAGTTCCTAATAAGTTTAGGTTCCACGTCATGATTGATTTAGAGTAAAGAATTTCGATGTAAATGTTTGAGTTTCTCCCAACTGGAATTCGGCCTAATCCAGCTAAAATATTTTATTTTAAAATAAATGCAAAGTGATTCCGTACTCTTTGGCTACAGTGTTTCTCATAGTCCTAGTCACGGGCAAGGTTGGTAACCTCAAAGGCCTTGTACCGTTGTTTAATAAATAACAGGATTCTTAAGGGGGGTCTAAATTCCATTTAACGATAATGTTAACTTTATGTTACATATCTCTGGAAGTAAGTAACCTAGAAACCTACATTTTTGTTTGTTTGAAAGAATAGCTCTTTAGTTAGTTCCGCGTAAATTATTGTTATTATTGGTAAAAAATAAAAAAATTGGTAATTAGAAAAAAAATATTTATTTTTGTAAATTATTTTTTATTTTTTTTCCATTTGCTAAATTTTTATTAATAATTGGAATATTTTGAAACTTTAGGAGGAACTAGTGTTTATAGTAATGCAGCTACAGTAAAAATTTGGCTATCCTACCTATAACCGTTTTTTGAGATATATCACATCAAATGTACAAAAATGCTATTTTGCGGAAAACTGCAAAAATATAAAAATTAACACCAAAATATAAGTTATATTACCTTTAGTGTAATCCTGCACCATAAGATGGGTTCTCTGGGTCTTCTGACTCCTGGTAAATGTCTTCCAGTCTTCTTTTCCCTAATGTCCTGCTTTGTCGGATTTTTTTCAAGGTCAGTCATGGCCTTTTCTGCTTTTCGGAGTCGGTCCCAAATCCATCTTCTTCATAGCGGCAAGCATGTTAGATCCTACTTCCAACCCTAACCCCTCTAATATTTTACACTTGCTGGAAAACCCTTGATTAAATGATAGCACAGCATCATGTGCGCCAAATGTCAAGGTGTGCAATCGTACAAAAGTCCTTTTAGAAATACGAGACCATATGAGGTTGTTTAGTGACTCATTTGGATTCTGGGACTTCCCTTTGAGGCACTTTGCTAATAACTCTGGATCAGACAGGCTCTTGAAAATTGGTTTTAATTTCAACATAATGGCTTCAGGGAGATAGAAATGTTTGCCATGGTCATAGGATTTATTTTCGAGTTCTGCTTTTTTATATTTACGTCACTTCATCATTCGGATACAATTGATGTGTTGGCGTTTCATTTGCAGATTGGACATGAAAATATGTTGCCCAAACAGCTTTCTTCATCTCAACTACACTATGGGTGTTCCTCCTAATTGATAATCCATAAAACGTCTGAAGCTTTCGAACCGCAGCAGTCGTTAGTCGGGTTTTCCCAGACAAAGGTTTCCCATCTGACAATTTTTCTTTTTTAACATTTATCTTTTAGAGTGCGTAGGCGAGTCCCCATACGCTTCTGTACATGACCTACGCATTCTAGTTTTCTAATTACTACATCAGGTCCATAAGGTAGGGATTCAGATTGATACAGTTGTACGACCAAGGAGCTTTTTTACTAAAACTGGGGTTGCAGGCCTTATTTTATTGATTTTTTCATGGCTTTATGATTTATGTATTACAAAGTGTTATATATCATTGGAAAGAGGAAATTTCAAACTGTAATATTCAATAAAAAACCCAAAATTGAAAAAAAAAAATTTATTTCAATTTAGACTCCCCTTAAATCATAAAAATGCCTTGTATTGGAGTGGTTATCATATTTATTCCTTGTTTGAAGAATAAATTAATGTCTAAAATTAATCTTATTTCCCCACTCTCCGAATAAAATAAGTGACACGAGTAGAAATGAAAACTTGATCTTTACGCCACTCTTACTGAACGTCTATTTCAAATTGTTAGATACTCTATGAAGCACATTACACTTATCTAATTTAACCTTAAGAATATTTTTTATTCACCATGAGAATATACGTCCAAGGTCTGTATTGATCTGAACAACGGCCTCTTTATTGAGTTCCTGATCAGAAGACTAATGAAGCTGATAGTCATCTGCACTTTGATCCACAGTGCAGTTTCGCTCACAAAATGGGGAGTACGAGGGCTAAAATTGAGAAAA
>NW_025787199.1:0-14525 GCF_021130785.1 Homalodisca vitripennis
CACGAGGAGGCCTTGGAGGCAGTGGATACGAGAAAGGCGGCCTTGGTGCTCCTCTCCCACCTCTACCGCAACGGAATTAAAATAAACGCACCATTGTTAAAGTACACTGATATATTTTACCGTACAAATTCACTTGATTAGTTTAATGTTTCCCTTACCAATCACAAAAAACAGATTAATTGCATTACAATCCAAGTAATTTCCTTATGTAGTCGCACGGTTCTTAAAAACAAAAAAACATCGCAAACACTACAACTACTACAAAACAAACCACACTTCAAACCAAAATTACAAAATGAAAGATGGCGGCAGTCTGAAGGCCGGGCGCCCCGTGGACGTCAAATGAACTTCACTACTCTTTAAATCGCCCTTTTATGTGAGTATTATAGTACTATGTAAAGTTGTTAAGGTTTCTCATAAGCGAGCATGTTTTGAAATTAATCAAGATGGTGTTAGACCAAACAAACATTCAAGAACACAAATAAAAAATTTAAACTCCGGTTAATTGCTTTCAGTTATTATTTTGCTATCTGAATTTGCCTGTACATTTTTCTTTATCCGTTTTCTCAAGTGTGTTTTTAGACAAAAAACCTTTACTTGATAGATTATCCAAATATGTTATTCCTAAGTTTCTCCGGGCATGACAACAGCGTTTAACTATTATAATACAAGCTTTATATAAGGGCTAATTAAGTTTTTCCTATTAACGTGGAGGTTATAAGTTTAATGAAGTTTTAAAAATCGGTAGTTGGCAGGCAATTCACAATGAATTTTTTCACTTCACTAAGAGTAACATTTAATTCAATTTCATTAACCTCATTTCTCTCCGATGGATGAAAAGACACATGCTTTCGTGGAAAAAATCAGAGTAATGACTGTGGTTCGCAACTTCTTCCAGCCTCATCTAAAATCTCTGTCTTCTTCGATAGGTGTAACAACCTAAGGACAGCAGTTCTACTGTAGGCAAATGTTACGTAATAAAACACATAATTTATTTTGAAATTTAAGTTTAATTACATATTAAATACAGCACTGGAGCTTACAGTGACCCGTAAATGAAGGAATTTCCTTTAAATTGATCCAAAAAATAGATATAAGTGCAGACAGTTTACTGCTTGTTTTGAAAATCGGGAACCCCCAAATAGTGTGAAATTTCTTTTGCCGCCATGTTGATTAAATGATTGCTAATTTTTAGGTTTCCCTTCTCCATGCAGGTAGTACCTTTCCTCTCCTCGATGTGAATGTCCCTTTGAAACAAAAACGGCTAATTAATCAGGTATATCCTTTCTCATCTGGATATCGATGAAAAGATATCTGCCACAGACAGCTCAACTAATGATGCATCTGCTTGCAACTATAGGCGTAGTCCAGCGGGGTTTTGGAGGTTGTAAGCCTCGCCCTCTACCACAAAAAAATTATACAAAATATTTCCAAAGTACGGTAATGTTTTAACTTGCGTTAACCTGAAAGTATACTCGTAGTTTGAACAATGATATCATAGTTCAAATATGTTTTAATTTGTTTTTGGATATTTTAACTATAACAGTTGGCATATATTATAGACAAAAAGGACTCAGTATTTTTGGGAATGGACGAGTACGCTTGCAACCCGTGGAGGTTAACAAATAATTCAGACCTCACTATCCCTTGTAGGGCGAGAGAGACAAACAAGCAATGGCTATGGCAACCAGTTCATCTCCACTGATTACTGTTATACTTATCCGGTATTGTTCAACCAAAGTGTTGCAAGACGTATACAAAATAAGTGTTGCTTATCAAAACGTGGTTTTATAGTTGACCTACCAATATAAAAATAAAATAATAAACGTTCAAAACCTTTGGTGGTAGACTGATTGTGTGCTCTGTAGGGACATTACTTTCGTTTTGAGGTTTTTTTCTACTGGCTTTAGGAATAACAATACACTTGCAGCCACCTTCCATTTGTGATGGGAAGTATTCAAGCACTCAAAATAAGCATTAAATACGAAAGTAAGGAAAGAGTATGGCTTTCCTAGGAAGTTTCTTGTAGTTATTCTTACCTGTTATTAACTCATAAACCAGGGGCTCTCTTTTTGGGATTAAGATTTTGAATCTCATCATTATTTATTTCAGATGGATTTAAAGGAGCCAATAGGTAGTGAGAGTTTGGTTAGGTGAATCAAGAAACTCCTTTACAACATGAATCTATTATCAAAGTTTGTTATCTACACGGTATAGGTTTGAAAACATTACTAAAATATGCAGCAAACAAATCAGTTTTTCTCGTCTGTTTTACTTTTTCGCCCTAAGAACCATTCTCGGTTTAGGATATTGGAGGAATGGGCCACTTTGCGGGTTTCACTTTGTGCTTTTTGTTACTTTCCATAAAGAAATAGTCCTGTTGCTTCAGTTGGCTAAGAGATTTGAAGTGAATTCTTGAAACCATATGTTTTTTATAGTTTTTAAGCAAAATCTTTATACTGTCTTGATGCTCTGTTAATACATTGTTTTATCTCTTACATTTCGTAGAATTTTGCCATATTCTTCGTAAGCGGACGGTGTATTTGAGCCAATGATGCTGCTTTAATATATATTGGGTAATTGATATTGCCACACGTTGTATTATTAAGTTCAGGCGTTGCACTCCAAGCAGATTTCTGAACAGTAGTATTAAAAATTTCCACAGCGTTGTCTATTTCCTCTCTTGTCTACTACCTATACCTTCTAAATTATTCGAAAAAGTTATTTTTAAAACGTCTTCAAGTTTTTATAACTGAATGCAATTTTAATTCCCAATCATCAGTTTGGTTTCAGAGTGCCACCACTCCACTATCGAACAAGTCCATAGAGTAGCTAATATAATAACCAAGATTTGGAATCAAGAACATTTTGTTCTGCAGCATTTCTCGATGTCAGTCAAGCCTTTGACAAAGTGTGGCATGAAGGGCTTCTATTTAAAATAAAAAGTCATCTACCTCACACTGTTTACAACATTACAAAATCTTATTTAGAACGAAGGTATTTTCAAATCAAGTTTGATGATTGTCTTTCAGATCTGAATGAAATAAACTCTGGTGTACCTCAGGGAAGTGTACTAGGACCAGTGCTGTACTTAATTTTCATGCAGGGACATTCCAACTAATCAAAATTCTTTGACAGCAACATTCGCCGATGACACTGCCGTACTGGCATCCCACTCCAACCAAGTTGTAGCGTCACAAATTCTACAAACTAACTTAAATTCTATCACAGTTTGGCTTAAAACTTGGAGAATTAAAGTGAATGAAACTAAATCTGTTCACGTCACATTTACGTTGAAACATGACACCTGTCCACCAGTGTTTTTAAAAACAAACATTCAAATTCCTCAAAGAAAATGAAGCTAAGTATCTGGGTGTACATCTCGATAGGAAGCTGACTTGGAAACCACACATATGGGAACAAAAGGCTCCAATTAAATTCAAAATTTTTCAAAACTAAATTGGCTTTTTGGGAACAAATCCCATTTATCAATAGAAAGCAAACTGTTGTTGTACAAGACTGTTCTAAAGCCCATCTGGACGTACGGAATTCAAACTGTGGGGAGTTGCTTCTACATCAAATATTGAAATTATACAGCGTTTCCAATCTAAAGTTCTCCGAAAGATATTACAGGCCCCATGGTATGTTCGTAATGAAGTTCTTTGTTTAAAGGTTATTTTTGACGATGGAAGGATTGTGAAGGAAACAGGATTTTTCCGGACATTTGCCATCGTTCAGTGAAACAAGAAAACAGTAACACTACGTTTCGAGATCTGCAATCTGATCTCTTCTTCAGGTAAAGAACTAACCTAATACATAATTACAAACTAAGTTAAAATAAACAAATCTTACTAAAGCGTTGTGGCACGCCTAAGTCAGGAATCACAACCTACATGTTGTTGTCAACTTCACTAACACTAAAGACATGCACTTAATACAAAAAACTATACAAAACACTAATCATTAAAAGTAAACTACGGAATAAAGGTCCACAATACGTCTTCACTCGGTCTTACTGACCACCTTACAGACTGACCAGAGGGACTAGCCAATGGCAAACATTCGTGACGGCTGGCTTAAAAACAAGATGGCGGACCATTACAAGGGAAGGGGAACAGGAAATGGGACCCTTTCGTTATTAATTGGTTCATGCGAGATGGAACCTTCTTTCAAAAAACCATATTGTGACTCCGCATTGGTTTATTACAAAATATCCGATCCGTTTGATACTTTTTGGTTTTCTCTTTAGTTCATTTTTTAGAATTGGCATACACCAAAGCGGCCTAATCTCGACTGATGGTTGACTGATTTGGTTGGGTCTGCCAATTTAATGTTATGTTGCCTCAATTAATTTCCTTTTGGGAAGAAAATGATGGTTCACCGATTGTATTATGTGGGCTTCAGATACCCCAATTCTATATGATGGTCTTCGGACCAACAATGGTGATGCAATTTTTGACTTTTCTGTGAACACCCTTTCTCGTGTTTTTCTTTGTGTTTCTTTTATCCTTACGTTTAGTGGTCTTTTTTGTCTCGCCTATGTATTCCCTATTGCAGCTACAATTTATACTGTAAACACAGGTTTTTGGGAATCCTGTGTGTTTTTTTTTTTTCTTTGTTTCCCATTTTCTTGGTTTTGTTTTATTACGAGACTTTGTTCTAAGAGTGTTGTGTGTTTTTAAACGCGCGTTCTAATGTTGTTATCTTTCTACCTAACTTCTTCTAATTTTCTCCGATAATCCCGGCAACATAAGGGATTGACATAAACGCAATAAATTTTTCAAAAAAAATCTGTTTTTCTGACTCAGGGAATGATTCTTCTGGTTCGTTTGCACTTATTAATTTACTAATTGAGGGTATCCATTGCTTCTGAGAATCCGATTCAATTGTCTTAAATTCTTCTTTTAGTCCATCTTTATCTGAGCACAAGCTCTTTGCTCTATCAAAACAACGGAGTAGGCTAACTCCTTCTTTGACAAGATTTTTGATGGTTGGATTGATAATTTAAATATTTTCCTGTGTGTGTTTATCTTTCGAAAAAACAGTTGTCTTAAGGGACATCCCTAATCTCTTAATACCACAACACATCCAAAAAAAGGGAAGCTTGTTTTGGGACTTCCACTTCCATTGTGAAGGCGGGATGGAAGGAGCAAAATACTATTAATGTGATTCAAAAAATCTATTTAATTTCAATGGTCTCCATGAGAAAAATAATTAATCAAAGGTATCATCCACATACCTCCACCAAATCTTCGGTTTGAACTGAGCTGAAAAGGCCAAAGCTTTTCGCTCGAATTCCTTCCATTAAAGATATTGGCCGAAAATTAGGAGACAGTGGAGAACCCCATTGCCATCCCCTCACATTCTTGACCGGTAAATTCTTTACCCTCTAACTACAAAATTAATTGCATTTGAGTGCATAGTTCTAACAGTTCCATTAGATTACTGGCACGGGAAGGTTTAGTTCAATCCTTTAATGTTTGGTCTTTCTTTTGAGACGTGATTTAATAATTCACGAGAGTTTCTGGAACTGGTACCATTTTGTAAATTAGACTTTCGACATCAAAAACTTACCAGTTTGTCAGTTTTTCAGTCCAACTTTAGGGGATTTTGACACTTTCATCTACGAAATCCCTGGATATTTTTGATGAAATGAGTCAGTTTTTCCTACCACATGGCGTTAAGATGTCCAAGAGGACTTTAGGACAATTTCCCTGACAAGGTGAATCACGAGAACTCAATGATGGGCCGAAAGAGGGATGGTAGGTTTGTGGATTTTGGGAAGGTCCATACATATGGGGGATTTTTGAGTGGTGAGGAGTTTAAATTTAGCATCTAGAATTTAATCTGAAAAAAATTCTTTATGTTTTCTTTAAGGTGTTGTGGGCTACTTTGCGCTTTCAAATGAATCAGTCGGGTCTTTATTTAAAAACCTGTATATTTGGCACAGTATTTAAAGTTTACCGCAATCCTATTTCTTTATACGCTTACTGAGTCAAAGTACCACAGTAGGCGTTGGCCTTTGTCGGCAGGTAAGATTTTGACCGTGTCGTCTTTCCCAAGGATCGACCAGGCCTTTTTCTCCTCTTATTGTCAAATTGGGTTTTGTGGTGAGGAATTTTTTCTGAGTAAAAGGAATCTGGCCTCACAACACGAAACCGGGCTCACCCTGTTTCCTCAGGGTAACTGTGAAACAGCCAGGACTCCCTTTTTTTCCGATTTCCCAGTTACGAAATCCAGTGCCTTTACCGATTTTTGTTTGCTACAGAAAAGTTTAAAAACCCTTGAATAAGGACTGATATTTTCCGCTTCATTCAGGATTTTTGAAGAGAGATTGATTACATTTTTATTATTTGCATCCGTATTCACGTTGACCATCCTTAGGCAAATCAACATTTTTTTAGGCCTAATTTTTTCCAGTTTGGAGATTTTCTTTTTACTTTATCTGTTTCAAGAAACGTTTTATACATCTATTTTGGATGCTTTCGAGCAATGTTGTTGAAATTCTGTACCGGATCAGTGTTTTTGAATTCAGTTTTTTTACACTCAATTACTTATTTTGGAGGAAGGTTTCTTTCACGATGATGATATGCAATTTCTTTTCTTTAAGTAAAAGATTTTAGAAGCAGAAAGAAGACAACAAATTTTTAACTGGCTTTCCTACTATGAAAAGGAGTTTTTTAGAGTTAAACCCTAATTAGGCATAAGGTCTTTCAACCTTACATTTATGCCAAAAGAAAGTTAACATGATTAATGTGTTTTAGTTAATTTAAGGATGCAAGCTCTCAAAGGGTCTTTGATTTGGTTTTACTGGTTCCGGGTCCGTACCGTACGAATCAATTCCTTTGTTTAAAGGGGGTTTATTTTTGACGATGGGAAAGGGATTGTGGATAGGAAACCAGGATTTTTTCCGGGACATTTTGCCATCGTTTCATGTGAAACAAGGAAAAACAGTAAACACCTTAACGTTTCGAGAGATCTCTGCAATCTGATCTCTTCTTCAGGTAAAGAACATAACCTCAATACATAATTACAACACTTAATAGTTTAAAATTAAACAAATCTTACTAAAGCGTGTGTGGCACGCCTAAGTCAGGAATCACAACCTACATGGATTGTTGTCAACTTCACTAAACAACTAAAGACATGCCACTTTAATACAAAAAACTATAAAACAAAACACTAATTCATTATAAAAGTAAACTACGGAATTACAGGTCACCAATGGCGTCTTCACTCGTTCTACTGGAACCACCTACGATCTGACCAGTAGGGACTAGCCAATGGCCAATCGTGACGGCTGGCTTAAAAACAAGATGGGCGGAACATACAATGGGAAAGGGGGAAACAGGAATGGGCCCTTTCGTTATTATTGGTTCATGCGAGATCGAACTTCTAAAAAAAAAAATTAACATAACATATTAAACTGTGTTTTACATGTATAAAAATGTCAGCTGCAATATGGAATAACATATGCGAGACAAAAAAGGAACCAACTTAATAACGGTAGAGGATAAAAGAACACCAAAGAAAACACGAGAGAAAGGGTTTCACAGAGAAAAGTCCAAAAATTGCACACTCATTGTTGGTCCGATAGGGACCATCATATGAATTGGGATTGAAGCCCCACCACAAATAATACATCGGGAACCACATTTCTTCAAATAGGGAAATTAATTGAGGCAAGCATACAATTAAATTGGCACAGGACCAAACCAATCACCGTCAAACCATTCAGTCGAGATTAGGCCCGCGTCTTTGGTTGCACAATTCTAAAAAATGAAACTAAAGAGAAAACCAAAAAGTATCAATAACGCAGATCGGATATTTGTAGACTAAACCAATGCTTGGAGTCACCAATTATGGTTTTTTTAAGTAAGTTCATCTACGACAATGGAAATCACACAATAATAACGATAAGGGGCCCATTCCTGTTCCCCTTCCCTTGTATGTCCGCCATCTTGTTTTAGCCCAGGCCTCGTCACGATTTGCCATTGGCTAGTCCCTTCTGGTTTCAGTCGTTAGGTGGGTCAGTAGACGATAGTTGAAGACGCATTGTGACCTGTATTTCCGTATAGTTTTACTTTTGTAAATGTATTAGTGTTTTGTATTAGTGTTTGTATTAAGTTGCATGTCCTTTAGTGTTAGTGAAGGTTGACAACAACATGTAGGTTGTGGATGATTCCTGACCTTAGGCGTGCCACAAACGCTCTTTAGTAAGATTTGTTTATTTTAATACTTAGTTTTGTAATTATGTAATCTAGGTTAGTTCTTTACCTGAAGAAAGAGATCAGATTGCAGATCTCGGAATAACGTGAGTGTTACTGTTTTACTTGTTTCACTGGATAACGATGGCAAATGTCCGGGAAAAATCCCTGGTTTCCTTCACACATCCTTTCCATCGTCAAAAATAAATCCTTTTAAACAAAGGAAATTGATTTCTCGGTACGGGACCCTGGAACCAGTAAAACAAATTCCAAAGGAACCTTGTAGAAGCTTGCATCCTTTAAATTAACCTAAACACATTAAATCATTTAACTTTCTTGCATAAATGTAAGGTTGAAGACCTTATGCCTATAGGGTTAACTCTAAAAAACTCCTTTTCATAGTAGGAAAGCCAGTAAAATTTTGTCTTCTGCTTCTAAATCTTTACTTAAAGAAAGAATTGCATATCATCATCGTGAAAGATACCTCCTCCAAAATAGTATTGAGTGTAAAAAAACTGAATTAAAAACACTGATCGGTACAGAATTCAACAACATTCTCGAAAGCATCCAAAATAGATGTATAAAAGTTTCTGAAACAGATAAGAAAAAGAAAATCTCCAAACTGGAAAAAAATAGGCCTAAAAAATGTGATTTGCCTAAGGATGGCAACGTGAATACGGATGCAAATAATAAAAATGTAATCAAACCTCTCTTCAAAAATCCTGAATGAAGCGGAAATATCAGTCTTATCCAAGGGTTTAAACTTTTCTGTGGCACAAAAATCGGTAAAGGCACTGGATTTCGTAACTGGAATCGAGTCGGCTGTTTCACAGTTACCTGAGGAACAGGGTGACCGGTTTCGTTGTGAGGCCAGTCTTTTACTCAGAAAAAAATTCCTCCCACAAAACCCAATTTGACAATAGAGGGAGAAAAAGGCCTGGTCGATCCTTGGGAAAGACGACACGGTCAAAATCTTACCTGCCGACAAAGGCAACGCTACTGTGGTACTTGACTCAGTAGCGTTATAAAGAAAAGATTGCGGAAACTTTAAATACTGGCAAATATACAGTTTTAAATAAAGACCCGACTGATTCATTTGAACGCAAAGTAGCAAAACACCTAAGAAAACATAAAGAATTTTTTTCAGATAAATTTAGATCTAAATTAACTCCTCACCACTCAAAAATCCCCCATATGTATGGCCTTCCCAAAATCCACAAACCTACCATCCCTCTTCGGCCCATCATTAGTTCTCGTGATTCACCTTGCAGGGAATTGTCTAAAGTCCTCTTGGACATCTTAACGCCAGTGGTAGGAAAAACTGACTCTTTCATCAAAAATTCCAGGGATTTCGTAGAGAAGTCAAAATCCCTAAAGTTGACTGAAACTGACAAACTGGTAAGTTTTGATGTCGAAAGTCTATTTACAAATGTACCAGTTCCAGAAACTCTCGGAATTATTAAATCACGTCTCAAAGAAGACCAAACATTAAAGGATTGAACTAAACTTCCCGTGCCAGTAATTATGGAACTGTTAGAACTATGCACTCAATGCAATTATTTTGAGTTAGAGGGTAAAATTTACCGTCAAGATGAGGGGATGGCAATGGGTTCTCCACTGTCTCCTATTTTCGGCCCAAATATCTTTATGGAGGAATTCCGAGCGAAAAGCTTTGGCTTCAGCTCAGTTCAAACCGAAGATTTTGGTGGATAGGGGTTATGTGGGATGGGATACCTTTGTTATTTTTTCTCATGGAGGACATTGAATTAAATAATTTTTTTGAATTCACATTAATAGTATTTTCTCCTTCCATCCGCCCTCACAATGGAAGTGGAAGTCCCAATAACAAGGCTTCCCTTTTTGGATGTGTGTGTATTAAGAGATAGGGATGTCCCTTAAGACAACTGTTTTTCGAAAGATAAAACACACCCACAGGAAAATATTTAAATTATCAATCCAACCATCAAAAATCCTCGTCAACAGAAGGAGTTAGCCTACTCGTTGTTTGATAGAGCCAAAGAGCTTGTGCTCAGATAAATATGGACTAAAAGAAGAATTTAAGACAATTGAATCGGGATCTCAGAAGCAATGGATTACCCTCAATTAGTAATTAATAAGTGCAAACAACGAACCAGAAGAAATCATTCCTGAGTCAGATAAAAACAAGGATTGTTTGAAAAATTTGCGTTTATGTTCAATCCCTTATGTGCCGGGAGGATTATCCCGGAGAAAAATTAGAAGAGTAGTAGAAAGTACAACATGTAGAACCGCGTTTAAAACACACAACCCTCTTAGACAAAGTCTCGTAAAAACAAAAAACCAAAAATGGCACACAGGATTCCAAAAACTGTGTTTTACAGTATAAAATGTAGCTGCAATAGGGGAATACATAGGCGAGACAAAAAGACCACACTAAACGTAAGGACTAAAAGAACACAAAGAAAACATCGAGAAAAGGGTTTCACCAGAAAACGTTCAAAAATTGCACACCATTTGTTGGTCCGAAGACACATCATATGAATTAGTGGATGAAGCCCACATAAATACATCGGGAACCACATTTTCTTCAAAAAGGAAAATTAATTGAGGCAACATACATTAAAATTGGCAGACCAACCAATCAGTCAAAACCATCAGTCGAAGATTAGGCCGCTTTGGTTGCCTAATTCTAAAAAATGAAAACTACAAGAGAAAACCAAAAGTATCAAACGGATCGGAATATTTGTAAATAAACCAATGCCGGGGAAGGGGTCACCCCCCCCCCCCCCCCCCCCCACAAAAATATGGTTTAAGAAAGTTCATCTCTCGCAATTGAACCAATAATAACGATAAGGGCCCAATCCTGTTCCCCTTCCCTTGTATGTCCCGCCATCTTGTTTTAGCCAGGCGTCACGATTGCCATTGGCTAGTCCCTCTGGTCAGTCGTAGGTGGTTCAGTAGACGAGTGAAGACGTATTCATATTGTGACCTGTTAAATATCCGTAGTTTACTTTTTAATGATTAGTGTTTTTGTATAGTTTTTGTATTTAAGTGCATGTCTTTAGTGTTTAGTGATGTGAAGTTGACAACAACATGTAGGTTGTGATTCCTGAACATTAGGCGTTTGCCACAACGCTTTAGTAAGATTTGTTTTATTTTAACTTAGTTTGTAATTATGTATTTAGGTTAGTTTCTTTACCTGAAGAAGGAGATTCAGATTGCAGATTCTCGAAAACGTAGTGTTACTGTTTTCCTTGTTTCACGTGAACGATGGCAAATGTCCGGAAAAATCCTGTTTCCATTCACAATCCTTCCATCGTTCAAAAATAACCCTTTAAAAAAAAGAAATGATTCTCGGTAAGGACCCGGAACCCAGTAAACAAATCAAAGACCTTGAGAGCTTGCATCTTAAATTAACTAAACACATTAATCATTTAACTTTCTTGCTTAAATGTATGGTTGAAGACCTTATGGGCCTATAGGGTTAACTCTAAAAACTCACTTTTCATAGTAGGAAAGCCAGTAAAATTTTGTCTTCTGCGCTTCTAAATCTTTACTTAAAGAAAGAAATTGCATATCATCATCGTGAAAGATACCTCCTCCAAAATAGTATTGAGTGTAAAAAAAACTGAATTAAAAACACTGATCGGTTCAGAATTCAACAACATTCTCGAAAGCATCCAAAATAGATGTATAAAAGTTTCTGAAACAGATAAGAAAAAGAAAATCTCCAAACTGGAAAAAATTAGGCCTAAAAATGTGATTTGCCTAAGGATGGCAACGTGAATACGGATGCAAATAATAAAAATGTAATCAACCTCTCTTCAAAAATCCTGAATGAAGCGGAAATATCAGTCTTATCCAAGGGTTTTAAACTTTTCTGTGGCACAAAAATCGGTAAAGGCACTGGATTTCGTAACTGGAATCGAGTCGGCTGTTTCACAGTTACCTGAGGAACAGGGTGACCGGTTTCGTTGTGAGGCCAGTCTTTTACTCAGAAAAAAATTCCTCCCACAAAACCCAATTTGACAATAGAGGAGAAAAAGGCCTGGTCGATCCTTGGGAAAGACGACACGGTCAAAATCTTACCTGCCGACAAAGGCAACGCTACTGTGGTACTTGACTCAGTAGCGTATAAAGAAAAGATTGCGGAAACTTTAAATACTGGCAAATATACAGTTTTAAATAAAGACCCGACTGATTCATTTGAACGCAAAGTAGCAAACACCTTAAGAAAACATAAAGGATTTTTTTCAGATAAATTTAGATCTAAATTAACTCCTCACCACTCAAAAATCCCCCATATGTATGGCCTTCCCAAAATCCACAAACCTACCATCCCTCTTCGGCCCATCATTAGTTCTCGTGATTCACCTTGCAGGGAATTGTCTAAAGTCCTCTTGGACATCTTAACGCCAGTGGTAGGAAAAACTGACTCTTTCATCAAAAATTCCAGGGATTTCGTAGAGAAGTCAAAATCCCTAAAGTTGACTGAAACTGACAAACTGGTAAGTTTTGATGTCGAAAGTCTATTTACAAATGTACCAGTTCCAGAAACTCTCGGAATTATTAAATCACGTCTCAAAGAAGACCAAACATTAAAGGATAGAACTAAACTTCCCGTGCCAGTAATTATGGAACTGTTAGAACTATGCACTCAATGCAATTATTTTGAGTTAGAGGGTAAAATTTACCGTCAAGATGAGGGGATGGCAATGGGTTCTCCACTGTCTCCTATTTTCGCCAATATCTTTATGGAGGAATTCGGGCGAAAAGCTTTGGCTTCAGCTCAGTTCAAACCGAAGATTTGGTGGAGGTATGTGGATGATACCTTTGTTATTTTTTCTCATGGAGACATTGAATTAAATAATTTTTTGAATCACATTAATAGTATTTCTCCTTCCATCCGCCTCACAATGGAAGTGGAAGTCCAAAACAAGCTTCCCTTTTTGGATGTGTGTATTAAGAGATAGGGATGTCCTTAAGACAACTGTTTTTCGAAAGATAACACACACAGGAAAATATTTAAATTATCAATCCAACCATCAAAAATCTGTCAAAGAATGAGTAGCCTACTCGTTGTTTGATAGAGCAAAGAGCTTGTGCTCAGATAAAGATGGACTAAAAGAAGAATTTAAGAAAATTGAATCGGATCTCAGAAGCAATGGATACCCTCAATTAGTAATT
The DNA here is from genome assembly GCF_021130785.1 of Homalodisca vitripennis. NCBI lineage: Eukaryota > Metazoa > Arthropoda > Insecta > Hemiptera > Cicadellidae > Homalodisca > Homalodisca vitripennis. The sequence goes on from NW_025787199.1 coordinate 13,374, forward strand.
AATAAGTGCAAACGAACCAGAAGAATCATTCCTGAGTCAGAAAAACAGATTTTTGAAAAATTTGCGTTTATGTCAATCCCTTATGTGCCGGGATTATCGGAGAAAATTAGAAGAGTAGGTAGAAAGTACAACATTAGAACCGTGTTTAAAACACACAACACTCTTAGACAAAGTCTCGTAAAAACAAAACCAAAAAATGGCACACAGGATTCCAAAAACTGTGTTTACAGTATAAAATGTAGCTGCAATAGGGAATACATAGGCGAGACAAAAAGACCACTAAACGTAAGGATAAAAGAATACAAAGAAAACACGAGAAAGGGTTTCACAGAAAAGTCAAAAATTGCACACCATTGTTGGTCCGAAGACCATCATATGAATTGGGATGAAGCCCACATAATACATCGGGAACCACATTTCTTCAAAAGGAAATTAATTGAGGCAACATACATTAAATTGGCAGACCAACCAATCAGTCAACCATCAGTCGAGATTAGGCCGCTTTGGTTGCCAATTCTAAAAAATGAACTAAAGAGAAAACCAAAAGTATCAAACGGATCGGATATTTGTAATAAACCAATGCGGAGTCACAATATGGTTTTAAGAAGTTCATCTCGCATGAACCAATAATAACGAAAGGGCCCATTCCTGTTCCCCTTCCCTTGTATGTCCGCCATCTTGTTTTAGCCAGCCGTCACGATTGCCATTGGCTAGTCCCTCTGGTCAGTCGTAGGTGGTCAGTAGACGAGTGAAGACGCATTGTGACCTGTATTCCGTAGTTTACTTTTAATGATTAGTGTTTTGTATAGTTTTGTATTAAGTGCATGTCTTTAGTGTTAGTGAAGTTGACAACAACATGTAGGTTGTGATTCCTGACTTAGGCGTGCCACAACGCTTTAGTAAGATTTGTTTATTTTAACTTAGTTTGTAATTATGTATTAGGTTAGTTCTTTACCTGAAGAAGAGATCAGATTGCAGATCTCGAAACGTAGTGTTACTGTTTTCTTGTTTCACTGAACGATGGCAAATGTCCGGAAAAATCCTGTTTCCTTCGTAATGAAGTCATTCACAGAGACACGAATATCCCTTTTGTTACTGAAGAAATTCCAAAGTTATGCATCAAGTATCAAAACAAATTAAACTCTCATCCTA
>NW_025787200.1:0-13716 GCF_021130785.1 Homalodisca vitripennis
ATAAAATGGATTTTTCTGGATTGAAAATTTTACCTTGTTTATTGAATTATCCTTCCTGAGTAGTCCAAATATTTTTCTAATCTATTCCTTTTTAGAAACGATTTTAATTGCAGTTGTTTTTGTTACGTACTTGTTATGTGTTTTCGCGGTACAGAGGACTCCTCAAATTGCAGATCATATATTAAAATATTTTCACGAACAAGCAAAGACATGGCTGAGTCGTACGTCATGTAAGGTAAAAAGAAAAGGTCCGTATATCGGGCTTATGTTTCGTTGTTTATATTAATGTTGAATTATTTTTCTTACATGGAACATCATTGGTAACAAATAACTAGTATCTAAACATAGTTATTTTAATAACAACTGCTCCAAGCGAATTTTTACTTTTATTCTGCATGCGCTTAACTAATTTAACAATGTTAATTCCCAATAATAGACATTACATCAATCTACAGTCTTCAGTCATCGTCATCTCTGGGCTGGTGTTCGTTAAGCGTTCTCTAGAGTTAAAACTTGGTAGTTAGATGAACAAAATATAAATAGTTAATTATATGGACCACTTCCTATGCATTTTGGATTTCAAACTCTTCATTCAAAAGTAAAAATCTGACAAATATTAATTCTCCAGACTAAGATATAGCACCACGGTTTTAATTTTCTGACAGCAATACTTCTGTCATGAGTTTCATGTAAGTGCTGCTACGTGCTAGTAAAATGTTTATTACAGGGTGAAACATTTCCTCTAAATCGTTATATCAAAAAGCATTGTGGCAGGAGAAGTAATTAAGTAATAGGTCTAATCATCAACATTTTAAAATATCACTAAATATAATTATTATTAAAATAATCATAAAGCCCAACATCGTTAATATTTATTCAATTATTGGAAATAATTGATTAAATATTTGATTTTATGAATATCATGTAAATATTGACTTTATATCAGACAAACCATTATATCAACTGACACTCGAATACACTATTCGGCTGTGATTTGGTTCAACAGGAATTTTACCCACTTAACTTGCCAAGAGTAGTCACATGATTTGAATGGATTTAAGATTTCTGCCTTACCGTGAACAAACAACAGAGAGCCGCTAATCCACTGTCCAAGTTATAACAAATAAAACAACACGGATATACAATCAACTAGCTACTTGGAAAAATCCGGCCCACTCTGCTTAATTTACTCTGCCAAGTCCTTTATGTCTATTGCTCTCATCTCATGACTCGGCTGCGCTTCCATTAAACTGAAGGGTGTTCTACACGTGGGAGAAGAGGAACTATTTTAACGTAGTTAAAAAATTAGTTTACAGCCTATATTACGAAAATTAGCAAACGGTCCTGTGAAACCAGTACATCATCTGCAAAATTAAGGACATTCTGGTTTTTCCCAGAACCTTTGATTATTACTATTTCTGGTCTTGATTCTCGGTGTTCTCTCAGATTTGAGAAAAATACATAGTTTAGTCGTTCGCACACTGTCACATAAATAACAGGAATATGGTGGCCAATCTAGTATTATAAATCAACATCCATTCCTGTATGAGGGTTTCTAGACATCAACATTACAACATTTGTTATCATCATTTCGGTTCATTTGCCGTTTTCAGATGTTGTCCATGGCTTACTTTTATAATTATTTCCGAGTCACTCTTAAAACTAATTACCAAAATATGACAGTTAATTATTTATATAATATTTGGAGGCCATTGCTAATCCAACTTACTCTGCCTGTTTATTGCGTTAATTTTACTGTCAAAATATAACACTGGCAGGAAATTATGTTAGTCTATTAGAATTTTCAATGTTATTGATGCTAGTGTTTTGTAACAATCTACAGGGTATCTTATCGGTGGAGTAATAAATAAATTTTTTTTGAATAGTTACATAGTTTTGAAAAATTACTATTTTGGTAGATCACCTCGCTAAACACTTAGGAATCATTCACATGTAATGATGTAACACCGTTAATAAAAGATAAACGTAAGGGAATACTTCCCTATAAAGATGCAAGACATTAAAGCTAGGCAATTCTCTCCGCATCGTAAAAAAACAGTTTCAGCTGACAATAACTTCCGCCGATCACAACCACCAGTAAATCATCTGTTTCCGCCTCGTTTGTGCTAGTATTCATTTAAGTTAGAATATTTAAAATGTATATTAGAAGTTTCCTAGAATCAATCATAAAAAGGATGGTTTGTGCTTTATCTGGTGATATATAACTATTTTAGACGATACTACGTAGTTATCTAAGGCTTGTTAGATTGGAATAGTATGATAAAGAAGCTCGCACGGAAAATAGTCCCGTGGTGTGTCTGTATCCCCCTCAACACCCCGCGCCCAAAACCAATGATGCCAGTTTTCTGTTTTTTCCGTCTCGTCATTCTGTTGTAGAAACAAGCAAACATACTGAATTGTTAGCGGGGACAGCGGGCGATTATGGCAACACCGTCCTCGAATGTCATTTCGTGTGTGAATAACTGTCATCAGTATAACCTATAGAATGCTCCTGCTGGGGATTGATCGACGTAACTTGGAATCATAGTGATGGTAATCATATTTTATTAATAACATTACATAACCAACTTGATTCTTTACACAACATTTTCGAAATAAATATAACGTGTGTATAGAAATATATAACAATTATTGGAGCAGATTTGTTCACAAAACATTTTAAGCAATCATACAAACCTCAATCAATAAAGTTCCAAGAACTCAAACTCAAGCCTGATAATGAAGTTTAGAACAAAAATTTAAACTAAGGGTAAAAAGAGCTGCATGTGAGTTATAAATTATTATTAATTGCTTACTTCTCGGTAAAATTTTTTTCAATTTGTCTGCGCAACTACGAATTTATTGCTCAGGCAGCGCGCTTGTTTTGTATATTAGTGTTATTGAGTAATATAAGGGTAATGGTGGTTTTTGAAATGCCGTGAGGTTAATTTTTGTCTTAGATTTAGTTGTGTATTGTCTATATTGCCCGTTTATAAATTTGTAAAGTTGGTCGCTGTAATGTAGCGGTTTTTGGGAATTGAGCATTCAAGTGTTGCCAGGGGGTTCAAATAAAACAATGACAAGCGGATTTTGCGACCGGATCCAAGTGATAACTTGATACAAGGTAGTTGTGCATATCTCATGCAGGTTTGTCCGTTTCTACACTCTCTTCACTTTTACTGAAACCTTTTGTAAGCACCACCATTTTACTTTTCTGCACAAACAGTCCAGTAAAACTGTATTCTTGCCGGATGTTTGCATTTGGTAAGTTTTAAACCTCACTAGAGGTAATAAAATCGTAACATATAATTGCTCTAAAGGAGACTTTGCTTGTTTCATTATAATCTAAAAATATTAGACTTTAATGGCATTTTTTACCTTAAACGCTTTAATCATCTTTTTCAGAAATTATGGTTTTATAGTTTCTATAATATAATGTTTAGATTCGCTAAGTGATGATAAAAATAGTAGGATTGCATTTAGTACTACAACGCAATAGTACGCACTGAAAATTCAAATCTTTTCACTGACTTTTAATATTGTCTTTAAGAGTTAATTCTTTTACTGAATGAATAAATATCCAAATTGTGAAAATCTCACTATATGGTTGGGACTCACTTTATAAATTTATTTATTTTCTCCTTGCCATCACGGTTTACTCCCTATTGACCAATGTCTTAATTTTCACTAATGCTCTGCCAAATTGCATGGAATTACATGCACCCATCATATGGAACTCGGAAGTTACCTATATAGAAATTAAGCTTCGTGCAAAATTACTAGTTCAGATTTGGTTTTTTAGAGATTATCATGCAAAAAAAATAAAAATTTAAAAATTAACTAATAAAAAAACAATATCAGGACCAGATAGACAGACGAGTAGAAATTATATTTTTCCAGTCACTCAAGTGATAGGCTTCGCTCACACGCACAGTAAATAATCAGGAATCATTATTACTATTTATTACTAATAAGTACATATTACTAAACGGAATACTTTCTACTCATAAAATAAACATTTAAATACATAAAAAACTCGTTTGATTTTTGGATTAAGAATTTCGTCTAGTAAGTTAGGTACCTTTAGACAAGTTTTAACATAATAATTATATATTCATACTATGGAGTAGACAATTACATTTGTATACCTACTATAAAATAAGTAATAGGTTGATTGCCTTTACCTGAAAATCATAATAATACTAAACCAAAAAATATATAGAACGTATAACCGTGTTGTTGGGTCTGCAGATGAAATACTTACTAACTATTTTTCAACACCATTCTTTGCAAATTTATTAAAGCTCAAGATCTATAAAAAGAAGGTTAATTGCGATTTAAATAATCTGTCCAAATTTGAAACTTTAATTAAAATTTTCCCACGAAAGCATTTCAATCGACCTTGTAGAGCTTTTATAAATACTTCATACTAAAGAATAAATAACTTAGTTAACTCAACAACAAAGGTCTGTTTCTTTAATTCACGAATCTAATGGAAAAACATTAATTAGTGAGTGGTTTTAATTGTTGTCTTTCTCCTGACTCTGCGGAGTACTGCTGACTTGTGTTCCGAACTGTATTTTCCATTTACTTTGACTTCTAAAGATTGAGTTGTCTGATGCAAATCTTCACCTGTTATCCTGGTTGTATGTAAGAAATGAAAAACTTGGCTGAGACTAATTTGCTTGGGCTGAAAGTGTAAGGATACACATTTTCCCACTGTTTCAAATGTTTACATTTGCGATGATCTCGAGGCTTGTTATTTCAGACTTTCTGAATTTCTCAGGAGTTACACAGTACAGTCATATATAAAAAATGTTTATATGATGAGTTTTGGATAATACCAATATTATTACCTTGTGAAATAAACCATAATGTAGCACACAAATATCTAAAATAAATCTAACGCCTATAAACTTTTATATCTACATATCTTGTGAACGCTTTTATATTCTATACTTTTCAAACACATAGTAATATTATCCTAACCATTAATAGTGACTATGTGAAATTTCAATCTCCACATCACAATATCTTGTGATATACTGGGTACTAAAGGTTGTGATTCCTGAAGTAACTTTAAATTGAGTTAACTTTTACTAATGATGATTTAATGATCTTTGAAACCCATACCTCGTCACTGTTTCCCTATTAAGAAAATATAGAAAGTGGGGGATATTCTTATAATATTATAATGCTTGGTAAGGATTAATCGCATACAGTGTACGTGACATTTTTCAACACGTAATCGTTCATAGTCGAATATGTTTAATGACTATACGAGTTCTTTGATCAGAGAAATAAGTTTAGTTGTAGGAAGCGTAGGAAGGGATCGTGTGTTTTCATCGGGGACATATGTGATAAGGGTCAAGAGCGTATCTTACAAGAGACAATCATAACATTCACTTTAAAAAACTAATGGTGTTTCTCTGAGAAAATTAAAAAACTAAATTATATGTTTAAATGTACTGGAACATCAGTTTCAGTTGGTGGAAAATAATACAAACGTAGGGATAGGCCGCACCACAGGATCCGCTGAGATTGCATTCAACAGTTTTCAAGTCTACAGCTCATTTCATTCTTCAGATATTCTGTGAAGGTGTAGAGAGACACGCAATCATTCAGAAACGACATTTTTACCAGAATACTGATTGAAAGTCTCCAATGAAAGATATTTATAGCAATTGTTGTTGCCTGTGTTGAATTGTAGGTAAATCACAATATAAAGTTTACAGATGAAATGTTAATCGAATGTCTTCATATAGTTAGGCTACATGTAATACTGTGTCACATGTTAAAATAAATAACGCATCTTTTGTGGAAAGGGTTGATACAATGTGAATTGTCGAGTTTAGCTCTAGTTCCTCTTCTTCTATGACAGATAAGATTCAAAACAAGTTAAAATTATTTACAAATTTATTCATTCAGCGCTTTTTTCATGCATGTTTATATATAAAACAATTTAAAAATGTTGAAGTATCGATTGGCAAAGCATTATCATGAAATTTGGTGTTATCTACAAATGAAGCCTCTTGTGAAATTTCAAGATAGTTGATTTAGAGATATCGTACAGACAGACATCATACAGAAATGAAATTTTCCCATCTCCTGGTGTGCTTTCCTACCGCTCACTCTTTTAAAAGTAATAAATGTTTGAAGAATACTTTTTTGTAGGTTATACCCCTTAAAACTTTTATTTCTTGTCTTTAATACAATTTATATAAAGTGAAATTGTAAGGAATTTCTTCGGATCGAATTGTTTGTCTCGTTTCAATTGAAATATTCCTGTGATATTATCGGACTAGTTTCAATTTGTATTAAGATATGTCTAGTATTAAATTGGTTTGCATTGATAATGAAATTAAAATTGGGATGACGAAAGTTTAGGAAGGCTGTCTAATTGCTAGCAATAAAAGGGATACAGTGGTTCAGCCCTTAACACTGTTGGTAGATCTGCTCTTACCTTAACTAAGTTTTGAATATTCTTCGCATTATTTTTTATTTCTTAATTGTGTTTTATTCGTACTTCGTACTTCGTACTTACTTACTTCGTACTTCCAATTCCGCAGGAGTTGGCCCAAACTGGGCTTCTGCAGGTTCAAACTGCCCCAGGAAAGGGTCAGGTGTGGGTAAGGTACAATGCCCTCACACGAATTCAAAAAATTCTTCTACACTGTAGAAACAATTTAAGACTAAAAAGTTTCTTTAGCTCACACTTGAATTTTTTTATAGAATTTAAATCTTTTACACTAGAAGGCAGAACTTGAAAAATTTTGTTTCCAGAATAATTAAGGGTTATTTTCAAAAATAGTAAGCCTATGGTATACAGCAAAATTGTTTCTATGCCTGGTGTTATACGAGTGAACATCATTTTGGTATTCAAGATTTTGTGTTTTAATATACACTGCACACTCATAGACATACAAACATGGTACTGTTAGGATATTTAAATCAATAAAAAGATTTCTACCAGTGAGTCAGAGGCGGTAAACCCAGCATAGCTCTGACTGCTCTTTTTTGCAAGGTAAAAAATCTGTTTGATATTTGTTGTTTTGCCACCCCAGAGGATGATTGAATAGGATATGTGCGACTCAAGCAGGCAGTGGTATACGCTTTTGACTAGGTCTAAGTTATTGAGTCCAGAGAGGACACCTAAGAACAAAGGTGCCCTTGGATAATTTTCCAGCGACTTTTCCCAACTGCCTGCCCCAGTCCATAACATCGTCCAAACACCACTCCTAGCAGCTCAGATGACTCTGAGATATCCACTTCAGTGTCACCAATGAACAAGGATGGAGTCCAAAAGTTTTTTGAAATTTTCATTTGTTTGGTTTGGATGCAAATGCATTTTGTTTTTTCGGGGTTCATTTTAAGACTGTTTTTTGAAAAAATTGGGCTTAGTACATTTGTTTTGTGAAATAATTCTAATTCAAGAATTTCACAATCCCTACTTTTTCGTCACAAGAGTGGTATCATCTGCAAACATGTAAAGGTTTTCTTTTGGAATTTGATTTGTGATGTCATTTATGTAGATCAAAAAAAGAAGGGGGACCTAGAATTGACCCCTGTGGAACTCCCATTTAGGATCAATTCTGGCTTAGACTGAAAGGTTTTGATTTTGGATTTTGTTTTGTGCATAATTTCAACTACCTGATACCTGTTTGACAGGTATGAGGCAAGCCAATCTCTGGCATAATTTTGAACGCCCAGGGCCGAAAGTTTGCCAATAAGAATTTCAGCATTGACACAATCAAAGGCCTTTGAGAGATCTGCAAAACAAGCCATTACAGTCTCACCAGCCTCCATTGCCCCAATGACACAATTCACAAAGTCAATAAGAGCCAATTTGGTTGATTTTGATTTTCGGGAAACCATACTGTCTCTCCACCAGAAGCTTATTTGTCTCAAGGTAGTCAATCAGCTGGTTACAGATGGTTTTTTCAATGAATTTTGAGATCACTGGTAGGAGCGATATTGGACGATAATTACACACATCCATAACATCCCCCTTCTTAAAAAGAGGCTTGACCTTGGCAATCTTGCAGGCGTTTGGGAAGGTGCAGCTACTAATTGATGTGTTTACAAGATCCACCAGTGGTCGAGTAATTTCTTCCTGACAGAATTTGAGTGCCTTCATACAGAGGCCATCAACTCCAGAGGAAAGTCTTAGGACTGAAGTTGACAAAGAGTTGTTTTATAGTTTTTTCATCAATTGTTTTAAAACTATCAAGTGTGAGGTTGTTTTCTACTTGGGCATGAACATGTACATCATGATTGACTTGTAGATCACCTTTAATTTCATTTGCAATGTTGATAAAAAATTTATTAAAGTGCTCACATATTTGAATTGGATTGTATATTTGGTTTATTTTGATTTATGATGCACATGTTTTCAGAATTTGTTTTGCTTTTTCCTCTTATACCATTTACTATATTCCATGACTCTTTTGGTTTGTTATCAGATTCCTCAATCCTTTTGTTGTACCACTTAGCTTTTTCAGTTTTAAGATTGTCCCTGTATCTTTTAAGAGCAGCATTGTTATCTTAATTTATTTTCTTCAGACTTAACATTTCTCCACAGGCTGTAGCAAGCTGTCATCTCATTCTTCAATCTTAAAAACATCATTGCATTGCCACTTAATTTGTTGAGTTTCTCTTTCATAGACTTCTTTTACTGGGCATGATATGTTATAGTGATACAAAAATGTCTCAATGAATGATTCATATTTTTGGTTTACATCTGTCTCTCTGTCAAAATCAGTCCAACTTTCACCCTTGAGTCTAGCCTTTAATTCCATTAAATTGTTTTGATTTAGCTTTCTAATAGTCTTTTTAATTTTCTGATTTTTTTTATGGTTTATATCAAATTTTAAAACAATTCCATGATGATCAGATATAAAAGGTTCAATAACTGTACAGTTGCAGTTTTCCAGGCTGGTGATAAAATTATCAATGCATGTAGCTGAGTGTTCAGTTTCTCTCGTGGCCTCATTAATTGTGGTGATTAAGTCAAAACTTCTAATAATATTATTGAAATCGATTGTGTTATTGTTTGGCTCCAAGAGATTAATATTAAAATCACCTCCAATAATTACCTCAGTTTTCCCACCACCTAGATGTAGGTTTCTCAAGTAACTTGTGAGATTTGCTTTAAAAATGTCTATATCCCCATCCGGGCTTATTATCGACGTTGATCGTGTGATTGGCATACCCGATTCCATCAAAGTAATTGTGCTAATTAACGTTATAGTTAAAGTATTTTAAGTACTTTTGTATTGTACACAAATAATGACTTTTTTACAGAAACTACTTTATAACCGTATCTCCACACAAACGGCCCGTACTAAAGGTATCCATGAGGTATCCGTCGAGATACCATGAGGCGGGCTCTGTACCTCAGTCGTGTCATCTTGGAAGAAGGAGAGGCTAGCTATGTTCTAGCCTCTACAATCAAAGAGGCTAAGGGAAGGTACTCCCTCATCTTAAGTCTTCACTAAGAGTGTGCCACCCACCACAACAGTCATATTCTCCGCAGTGGCTAAACCATTGATCCACTCTTGTAACGCTCTCGACAAGTACGCTTAGTGATGTGCACTTCCTGGACATCCAAGGGCTTGCGCAGATGAACACATCGGGTTCTCCTGTAACCAATGGTTCACAGAATGAAAGTTATATGGTATCAGAATTAAATCAGTAAATTTACCAATAAGAACGCTTCATCTATGTCTCCCTATAAATAAGTAGGGATTTAATGATTTCATTACTTGAAACCAACGTACAACTCTCATACATATCTCTAAACACTGCCTTCATACAGTGTATCAGTTGCTTGCTACATATGTGTGTAAATCATATATCAAACAGTGTGCTGAGTATCACAAAGCATTAGCCTTTATATCTCACCAGACCGCATAGAAGCTTGCGGCAATGTGCCACGATAACAGCCAACATTCCACTGTAAGCCTACTGTAAAACTTGTTTAAATTCTCCCATTTGAGGACATTAAAGCAGCAGTAACTGTGTTTTACTGTTGTGATTCTTGAAGTCGGTTTTAAATTACGGGTGAAATATTGTTTTTTTAGATTGTTTATTTTTATCTACGCTGAAAAATGTTTCCTCCTCTCCCAAGAGGAATAAATGACTTTAATAGCTACAAAGTAAACTACCTTCGTAATAGTAACTGAAATATCTCTGAAATAAAAGATGTTTATTGTTTTCTTATGGTAAGTAAAATGTTAGTATTACATTATTATTTTAGTATTGTCTCTTGTTATTGGATGGTCATCTCTCTAGCTATATCAATAGAGGGATCTGGAACAATTTCATTATACTGCACGATATGTATGGAAATAAACTTACTGATAGATTTTAAAATTTTCTGCATTTCTACATCATCAAGCGTTTCTATGCTGGTGCATGTCACTTCATGGAATTTGTCTAAACATTTTAAAATTTATCTTATATAAAGAATAAAAGAATAAAGAATAAAGAATTTTATTTTCTTAAATTTCAACAGTTAACAAAATGTACACTTTTATCTCAACATTTTAATAATTCTCTTGTCAGGCTGACCATTATTTTATTACTTAACTTAGTAGTTTTGCATTGAAAACAGCCTTAACTATTACAATATACAGTATGTACATATTACAGTAGGTAAATATTGACACAAGAAGGAAATTTAAGAAAATCTAGGGCCTCTAAGGCAAGCCTGTTCAGAGGTTCCTTTACAGTACTTACAAAAAAACAATAGCACTCAGAAAAAATTATTTTTTTAAGAAAATTGACAAAGATGGTCTCAAAAAAACAAACATGTTGTGCCTTAGCAAAAAATTTATCCACAGTTAACAAAATAAACAAATGCAACTTGCAACAAGAGAAAATAACAACACCTGACTTCCCGTACCACCATCCACAAGGAAGCAGAACATAGACTACAGATACATAATAAAAACAAAAATATTGACTTCACAACTATATTAACAATAAATAAATATTTACATACAAATATTAACCATACATTACTGATAAACACTGATCATCTGAATAAGTAAGCTATTGTATAATATTAAGACAAAAACTCAATATCTTCCAAATGAAAGAGCCATGATTTTAGTCTATTCAAAAAAAATATTTTTGTTGTATGAATATTTAATATAATCAGGTATTTGGTTAAAAAATCTTTGGTGCGATAAAATTATATGTTCTAGTGTAAAAAGATAATTGTTGGCTTAGGTATTGTAAAATTTATTTGCATTTCTTAATCTCAATTTATAGGTATTTACATTGGCTGGAATATTTCCACTTCTACAGTAGAAAAGTTTTAATACTTTGAATACATATAAAATATCTCAGAGGAAAAATTTTTAGGTCTAAGAACAATGGACGAGAAGGTTCATATTTAGTTTTATTCGAGATTATTCTTACCAAATGCTTCTGCCGTAGATATATTGAGTTCAAGTAAGAAATATATGTATTGCCCCAAAATACTATTCCATACTCTATTCTGCTCTGCACCATTGAAAAATAAACTGTACGCAAAACTCTCTCACTACACATACTTTTTTAAAAAATAGAAAAACCTTAGGATTTTATTTATTTTACTATTTAATTTACTTATATGTATCTTCCAATTCATTTTCACTATCAACATATACACCTAAATACTTTATTTCACTGGTTTTACCCAAAACAGAACATTTACTTTTTTTACAATGAATTTGTTGACTAATACAATCTGCACACCTATATAAAATCGGTACTGAAAAATTTACTTCTTTTTTTAAAGAAAAATTTATGTATTTTGTTTTTTCAATGCTCAGTTGCACATGATTCACAGTGAACCACCACTGTATCGCATCAAGGTCACGACTCATTGCTACTCGTACTGAGTCCAAATCCTTGCTGGCATAGCACAAGGCAGTATCATCCGCAAAAGATGTTAAAGTACCATGAAAGCGAGCATTACAAAAATCATTTATATATATTATAAATAAAATAGCTCCAAGAACTGATCCTTGTGGTACACCATTTTTAATTACACCCATGTCACTACATACTGCATTAATTTTGACACATTGTTTTCTCTTCAGCAAGTAACTCTGAAACCAATCATATACAACTCCCCGAATGCCACACCGATAAAGCTTTTCCAAAAGAATATTATGGTCAACTGTATCAAAGGCTTTTTTGATATCTAAAAATAGGCCACTAACATTTTTTCCGTCATTAATTCCATCATAAACATTGGTCATAAAGTTTAATAAGGCATGTTCAGTTGTTTAGTCCGGATCTAAATCCAAACTGTTTGGTACTAAAAAAATTTGTTTTACTTAAGAACTTCATAAGCTTATGCTTCATTACCTTCTCAATAACCTTAGAGAAACAAGAAAGCAATGATATCGGACGATAATTACTGCATAATAAACTGGAACCACTCTTAAAAATTGGTATGACAACAGCATTTTTTAATTTAGTTGGAAAAATGCCAGTTTGGAAGCTAAGATTAATTATATAGCAGATAACAGACATCTAAAATATTTGTTCAGAAACTTCCTTTTAGTGTACAAGTGCTATATTCCATCAATATACCAGGCGCAGTGTTATTCCTTTAGAGATTTTATAAACACACGAGCCAAACTCTTCAGCCTAAAAAACATGGTTCAATAAAAATCGAATATGTAACCATAGGTGGCCAAACGAAATTAAATCTCAGGATAATTGCATTTGTAAACACTTCAGTACAAATCATGATACGTTCTAATAATGGGTTAATAGCCTAAAATTGAATTATAGATTTCTATACCTTTGCTTAAAAATAAATGGTGGGCAAAAATCTCGTGCCATAGACAATGTGGTTGAGTTCGTGAAAATTTATTCTTGGAACCAAAAGCATTTATCTTCCTAGCACATTAATATGTATTAAGTAGAAGTGTTTCCAAATTTCGCTTAAATATATTATTTGTTTATGAAAAAATAAAAGTATGCTCAAGAAAAATAAATATCACAACATAATTTTATTGGTTTGATATGTATTGGAGTTCCCTGATCTTTTGTGTCTCTCTCAATACTAGTAACACAAAGAGTTAAAGAAAAAATCAAATATACCATATAGTTCTAAAATAAGTATAATAATAGATCAAAATGATTAATAATATATGTTTAATGTCCCATATTTCTAGCAACGTGATAATGTTATAGGCTTAAATTGGTTTAGTCTGTCCATATTAACTCTGAGATCTATAACTTGATAGAGATAGAGATGCTTAGTGTTGCACGCCCCCCCCCCCCCCACCCCCCCCCCCCTCCCCCGCCCCCCCACCTGTAGACACTAAGGCAGGTGAGGTTGTGACGGATTTATAACTTAACCTGTTAATCACTGCCCGCTCCCTTATTTATTTTGTAGCAGTTTAAAACTGGAGCCGCCTTAGCTGCTCGATTCAGTTCAGGACTTGGTGATAATATTGCTGGTCTAGCCTTATATTACCTAATCCCTTCTGTAACAGCCACGAGTTACTTGTAATACTCCATTAAACTGTGGGCAATACTTCTGTTTACGTACAATAAATTTTATGGAATTAAAATATATGATGTATATGAATCATATTATTATTATCACCTTGCCGCGTGACGGCGTTCACTTTAACCTTAGAGGCTGTCTCTCGGTTTGGGTTCAGCTAATTTGTGGATTAATATTGTGCTGGTACTTGGTGGATT
>NW_025787201.1:0-15882 GCF_021130785.1 Homalodisca vitripennis
CCAATGGTTTGCCATACAACTTAACCTGTAACAATTAAAAAATTATTTTAAATACATTGTAATTTAAACTGTCAGTATTAAACAGCGATAGTCAACTAACTATACCATGTGCTTTTAACCCTGAAGTGCCACAGTCTCGTGCAGACTGTGAGGAACATCCAGATCGTGTCAAATAGTGTAAGACGGTGCTTAAGAGGTTATATGTTACGAGGGTCGTCCAGAAAGTAAAGAACGATTGCGCATCACGGGCAGCGCAGTTCACCCACCACCGCGGTAGATAGCTGGTTCGTTAGCCACACCTTCTGCCTCAGTGTGAGCTGAGTAGCGGTACCGTGAGGTCACGTTTGCGTCTCCTGTGAAAGTTTAAAATGGCGGCGTTAATTGAAAATCCCGCCAAGTGTGAACTGCGTAGTGTGATACGGTTTCTGAATGCACAGAATGTTCGACCTATTGAAATTTATAGGCAAAATAAGGCAGTTTACGGTGACAAAGCTCCAGTCAATGGAATGGCATCACTCGAATTCACCAACAAAAAACAGGAAAGAAAAACCAAATTTTGAACACCAGGAAATTGATGGCAACAGTTTTTTGGGACCGAAAAGGCCTAATCCATGTGGAGTTCATGCCGAGAGGCGAAACAATCAACTCAGAGGCCTACATCGAGACCTTGCATCGGCTTCGCCGCGCTATTCAGAACAAACGACGCGGAATGCTGTCGTCAAAAGTGGTGCTGATCCACGACAATGCTCGGCCTCATTGCAGTGCACGAACCAAAGCAGAACTCAATTCTTTCAAATGGCAAATCTTCGGACACCCTCCGTATAGTCCAGATCTGGCTCCGAGTGACTATCACTTGTTTCCAAAGTTGAAAGTGTTTTTAGGCGGAAAAAACTTTTTGGGTGACGAAGACCTCAAAGAAGGAGTAAAAACGTGGCTTCATTCCTTGGCGGCAGAACAGTATAACGTAGGTATAGAAAAACTGGTGCCACGCTACAACAAGTGCCTTGACAGTTCGGCGATTTTGTAGAAAAATAGAGTAAGTTTATAAGTATTTATAAATAAATTTTCATGCTCTTATCTTTTGTTTTTATTGACTTATAACAAAACGTTCTTTACTTTCTGGACGACCCTCGTATATTATTCAGATTAGTAATGGAAACAAATTGATATTATTTTGCTTACTTAAACTATTTGGGCACGGACTCCATATTTAGATTTTCTATATTTGTGTGTTTGTCTATCGTAATCATGATTTCTACAATAGTATAAAATATTGGGGGGGGGGGGAGCACTCGTTATATATATTTACGAAAAAAATAAACAAAGAATGGTTTTATGATCAAACTCAAATTTTAACAGTGTTACTTATGTTCTGTTGTGTTTATAAAATACAATTTTAGGTATGTAGTGTTAAGTTGAAATTTAATGTCTGTTTTTATAAACATATTTAATGATTATCAAAATGTTAGATTTTTTATCAACATATTTAACTCCCTTTAGAGGTTATTCGCCCATGATAACATTGAATAACAGTTAACAGCATGATGAAAAACAGTGTCATATTTTATCTATTATATATAAAAATGAATGTTTGTATGTTTGTTACCTTTATGGGAATTGTGAAACTATAGAATAGAATAGAATAGAATAGAATGTATTTTTGAAAATATTACAATAGCACATTATATACATTGGTTATACACAATGTAATACATTCAGTTAAGTAAGTAAACATAACCCATCAAATGCCATACACAATGTACAAAAACCTAATGAGCAAACTTAAATAATATAAATGTAACATTCCTTGTAAATAAAATTAAAACAAAAACACTCAGTTAAATTAAAAAGAAATATTTTCAAAAATAACTTGGGCCTCTAGAGGCAAGTGCCTGTTGGAGAGGTTCCTTTTATTACAAAAATAGTTTTTTAGCTCAGAAAGAAAATTTCAATAAAACTTTGAATTTTTTTATAAGCTCTACTAAAAAAATTTATTTAAAAGTGTGGCTGCTTGCAGTTTACAAAGCAAAATGAAAATTCCACTTAAATAAATTCATAAAACATAATAGCTTTACTGTTACTTTCTTTAATTAACTAGGAATCTATGCAGAGAAGAAAATCTAATTTATCAAAACCCAATAACCACTTCTTTAATGTTTTTGAAAATAACTTTATATTCTCACAACTAATTAATTGAAGAAAATTAATACTAAACATTTTATGGTTCCCAAAAAACAATAACTATTTGAAAAAAATGCTAGTAGGTTAGGCCTTTTGGAACTGGTATTGGTTCTTGCTTTCTTAATTTGTTTTTTTGTAATTATTTTTTTAATTCTGGTAAATTGCCACTTATGACATAAAATATTTTTAAAACTTTAACTAAACAAACATATATTTAAGGGGAAGAATATTTTAATCAACAAAAAGGAGGAAAAAGATTTCTTCCATTCTTCGTTTTCGTTTAATCAACCTTATGCAGTATTGTCTTTTGTTGAGTTAGAAAGGTGGACTTTAGATTTGTTTGCATAGGGCTCCACCCCAACAAAATATTCCATAGTCAAGGGGCCTACTAATTGACCAAATGAGAAGTACAGCATTCTTAACACTTTCTTCAGTGCAAAATGTAATTGTAAAAAATAAAAAAATCTTAAAATATTGTTTAGTTTTGCGTTTTAAAATGCTTCAATATGTGTCTTCCAGTTGATTTCTCTATCTAGCGATGACTCCCTAAATATTTTAAATTTTTCGCACTGGGATACTACAGCACAGTTCTGTTGTGCACTGACATGTTACTACAACAACAACAATTGACACATCGATACAAAATTGAATTACTAAAAATTTGCTCTGATCTGTTTTTTTTTTAAAACTAATAAATTGATGTATCTTAGTTTTCTCTGGGCTTAATAACATTGTTTATTTTTTGAAAACCACCACTGCATGTGCTTTAAGGTCTGAATTCATCTCTTGCTCTATATCATCCCAATTATTTTTTACATACGATAACAGCTTGTATCGTCTGCCAAAAGATGTAATATTTCCATTTAAATTTGATATCACAAAGATCGATTTATGTGAGATTATAAATATAGTTCTGGGCCTAAAACTGACCCTTGAGGTACGGCCACATTGGTATAAACCCGAATGTCCACTATAAAGTAATTCATGTAAATTTTGACGCATTGTTTTCTTTTTGTTGATTAAATAGCTAACAAACTCCAAAGAATAAAATATTCCCCCGAATACCACATCCGTAATAACTTTTTGTAAGATGAAATTGTACCGTGATCTACAGTATCAAACGCTTTTTTTAATATCTACAAAATTAACCACTAACTTTCTGCCCTGAATTTATTCCTGTATACACATTATCTATGAAGCTTTTTTAATGCTGCTTCAGTTATTTAAACCTATTCCTTAAAAACCAAATTGATTGTTGCTGAAAAAATTAGTTTTTTCCCTAGAAAATATTAATTAGCTTTTTTCTTCATTAACCTTTTCAAACACTTTAGCAAAGGGTAGAAAAGTTAAAGAGATTGGTCTGTAGTTCATTTACAGTCGGTAATTAGGCCACTCTTATGTAAAAGGAATCACTACAGCTGTTATTTTTTAAAAATTTCTGGGGAAAAATACCTTTTTCAAAACTATAAAATTTACTAAAATACAAATAAAACGGTTTACTAATTTTGGGTATAATTAACTTAATTACAAAAGAATTGATGTGTTAGTCTATTCCTGGTGAAGTACTGTTTTTTAAATCTTTTTATTTTTAACTGCACTTAAGATCTTCTCAACAAAGACCATGCCCATACAACATAGAGTTTTGAAAGAGTATTTTGTTTCAAAACAATTTCTATTAGCATAAAGAGTCGAATAATTTGCAGGTTTGACTCTCTGTATATTTTAATTGATTTTTACTATAGATAGAAAGAATGTATTTACAACTCATTACAAATAACTTTTTAGAATCCATGTACTAAATTTACACCATTTATGTATTTAGAGTTTGTATGGGAGTTCTTTTAGCCTTCTGTCCTGTCACCTCATTTAAAGCTTTCCATGTAGCTTTGGAAATTACCACTGCATTTCCCTAAAAATGATTTTCGTAATGAATAATTTTTTATAATTTCTTTATTTCCATTTGTAACATTTATTTCTGTATTTTTTAGAAATGTAATTTCATGCTTTTCATTATTTGGATGATTTCTTTACTAATTGATACAGTTTGTTTTTATGTATGATTTTTCTGCAAATGTAGTCCCGTTCATCCCATGGTTTAATTTTAAGAATAAATTTTACGATTTGTTCGGACGTTTGGATTTTACTTTTCTTGAAATTGATACTTTTGATATAATATTATGAAACGTCTCAAAAAGCGGTCCGAATTGGGTTTTGGTTCATTATAAACCTCCTCGCCCAGTCGACGTGAATCGATAGCCGCGCTAGCAGATTGTGCATAGTATCCTAAGCGGTATGCCGGTGGGGAAGGATTGGCAGAATCAGCTGTTCCATGACTGTCCCTCTGCTCCCACACGCACACGCATGTTTCACGAATAATATAACCTGTGATTCCGTTATGTTGGCGTACTAATAACCTCAACGGTGGGAAGCGGGTAGCGTTCCCTGTTCTTTGTTTGCTAGCCTTGCATAAAACATGATCTATACAAGAAGAAGAGTCAGGTGAAGCCTATTGGAACTCGATCATGATCGAAAATTTGTGTTACGTATATTGTATTTTTCCACTGAGAAGGTTTATAAGCTATGCCCATCCCTTTCCCGATTCAGGATTCCGCCCCACTGGTTACAGAATGGATACCCATAAGAAAGCATTGCAGCAATACATATGTTAACGTCCTTTTCAAATTTTTAATCAGCTGTTTCTTTTGTAAACATATATTACATCTTATAGTTTTAAAGCATCTTAGAGTAAGCTTAAGAGAAGACGAACAAATTTTGTTTAAACTGTTTCTGCACTCACTGTGTAAACATAGACTTTACTATCCAGATAATACAATTCAAATTTGACGTATAAAAATTCACCTTTAAACTGCAATATTTATTTAATATATAACCATGCTCACTGCTTGATCAGAAGAGTAATGTCAGATATCATAATTACTATCTTACGTTGGAGCTACAAAATATAAAAAATTGTGTATAAAATCAACTCTTAGTTGTTTTTTTTTTGACAGAAGTCATGGTTCTCAAAACTCCGTGTGTACATATTCTCTCGATCGACGACCAACAAAGCAAGCTCAATCGTGGCATCGGAGATAAAACTAATTTAATCTAAAATTTATTATAGTAAAAAAAAAAATTTACTAAGTAATATATAAGGACCTTCGGTTCTTAAGATTTGCGTCGCGAAGCCGTGGGGTAACAGCTAGATAGAGGCAGGAATATGGTGACATACCTTCATAATTTACGCCCAAGAGGGCTCACGATGGAACGCCTATCAATTATCTCAGCAAATGTTTGTAGAATGTGATTAGATGAAAAAAGACATAAGTGAATATAGTGTACTCGTTTTTCAACGGGAAATTGCGGTGCGAAGCCGCGGGCAACTTTTGGCAAAAAATTATTGAAATGCGCAGCTCAAAGCGCGCCGGGCCCGCTAGTTGTTTATAATAAAAGTTAATAGAAGATGAGTTTGACTTAGTACAACCACTCGATTCCAAGATACAATGGGGAATCCATTTCTATTATAAAGATGGTGGATTTTGTTGAGTTTTAGGTTCGTTCCGGTTTTGTAATATCAATTCAGCATGTGGACATTGAATCTATAAGTGGCTCTGTATTTTACATAGCTGTTTCCATAGTTGGGATGTGGGCCAGAATCTGGGAACAAAGGATTATAAAACGTCTCTCAAACAAAACCCAATGTTTAAATTAAAAACCTCTTGTTAATTGACAGATTCTTGAGTAACTGAGTTAGCATTCTCTACATTAACACGGGAGCTTGTAAGCTTATAATGGGCACTAATTATAAAAAACATTACCATACATGAATCTAGTGCGCCCTTATGCGGATTAGATGAAGAAAACGTTATTACACAATTTGTTTGAATTATCAAGGAATTGTTATATTAAACTGCGGATTTTATTATAGGCTTATAATAGACGCAAATTTATTATAATAATTTTGTTGATATCTATTATCACGTTAACTAACTGTGTCAATAAATGCAGATTGTTAATATGATTATCAAATCACAAATAAATTTTACTTGTTACTGAAAAGTTTAGAAAAAACCAGAAAAAACCCATTATTCCATTATCAACATTTTGCTATCCATCTAGAGGAGTGATGGCAGAATTCCCCAAAAATAAATTTGATCCCGATAGACAAAATTGTTGATATGCCTTCTTAATTTGATTCCCCATTTATACTGTGTTATATCTTTCTAGAAAAAATTAGAATATAGCCTTATTTCTGAAAAAATAAATTGTACCACCATTTTTTATTACGGGATGGGCGTCGAACCAATACAAGCTTTTGCCAAATCCAGTACAAAAATGTTATCTAAATTCTGAATTTTAATATTGATTGTAAATGGTTGTTTGAGTCAGTGATTTTGAGTCAGCAGGATTGGAATTGTATACAGATGTTAGGTAGTCTGTTTGAGTATTTTATGCCTTAGAGAATCAAGGAATTTGATTAACATAGAGATAAAAAAACATGTTGAGGCCAAAAAAATTCATGAAACAATTTTAAACTGCAAATTTATATGATATGTTTAGAAGAATGTTGACTTTTTAAGTTCAAAACGCAAAACTTGATTTTTAGTTCACACTTATATAACTTAAGAAACCATTGATGTCCCGCCCACTAAACGTTTGTTTGTTTAAAAAGATTTCTCCTTAAATTGTCATCAAAAATTAAAGTTTCATGGGTTTCCTCTATTTCTCATATCTTTCTTTGTGGTTAATCTTGATACAGATACGAGGATGATATTCCTGATTAAGTGTTAAAATATTAACAACAGTTTCCCTGACCATCGTAAATAAAGTTTATCAACTTGTCATGCTTCAAGTGTAGTGTATCATTTAAGTATACAATTTTGGAGTATTGATACTACATCAATTAATTGAGGTTTAACAGGTATAAATAGAAATCATTGGAATTTTGATGTATTATAAATAAAAAATGCGATACCACAAAATTTTCAGAACTGGTTGGTAGGGCCTACTGGCG
Source organism: Homalodisca vitripennis (assembly GCF_021130785.1). Classification (NCBI taxonomy): domain Eukaryota; kingdom Metazoa; phylum Arthropoda; class Insecta; order Hemiptera; family Cicadellidae; genus Homalodisca; species Homalodisca vitripennis. The sequence continues at coordinate 7,196 of NW_025787201.1, forward strand.
CAGATTTTACATTTAAGGTACTTTAAATTGAAAAACCAAGGCTTACAACTCAAACACTAATTTCAGTACTCATTTTGGTTAAACAGTAAACAATACCATTTCACTGGACATAAAACATTGGACTCTGGTCATAAAACAGTCAATATATTGACCGTAGGTGGTGATCTAATCTATAACCTTAAAATGATAAATACATCGTGTCATCGTCCTTTTTTTACTTATTGTTATGAAATAGTTCGAAAACGTTGATCAGAAACAATCAATTTAGTGTAGTTATTTGCTTTTTAGTGGCATTTTTAATTAGTCTTCTAAATACCTTTTAAGGAAGAGTTCACAAAATCAGGTTTGTCTTTATGGGTGTTTTAATATCCACAGTGGTATACATTACAAATACTTATTATAGAGTTGTTATTAACTTTAGCATGTGAATAAAACAAGATTTTTTCTTCACTCTTTTTTCTTGTAGTAATATATCAAAGGATTCCCAAAAGTTATAATTAAAACACTGTATAATATTTTTTTAGAACTATAAGCATGTTTTGGTCAGAACATACACTAGCCACTTTTTAAGTGTTAAAAATATTAACACATCGGATGATTTTTTTAACTTGTCATATCACTATAGGTTACAAGAAAGAAGTAAAACAAGAAGTGGCACAATATGGGATATATCAGAGCCAATGTATGATAAACATTTTTAAATCACATGAAGATTGTTTTAGATTAGATAACTTACTCTGATTTAAATCTGTACTGTGGTTTAAATAGGCAGTATTTTCATTTGTTTTTAACATATGCTTAGTTTATCAATGTATTATCAACAAATTGTAGTCCAATAAAAATATATCCTCGATGAGTGTTTATTTATATTCTCAATTAATGTAATGAATTAGACTTGGCATATTAAATACAATCAAATATTTTGAAGCTTATCATTTCCAATCTGGGTGAGTTTAGGGGATGATTAGGGAACTTAATTAAAAGTATAATTATTATTGTTGAATTGCAGATGGTAAAGATAATGGATTCTATTGTACTGAAATAGTTTAGGTTCAGTAATCGGATTCATGGGCATTTGTTTTTTTTCCTTATTTCTTAAGTATAGTTTAGGCCATATAATATTAAATTTTCAAAAACCTTATTCATGTAGGGAAATTACAGATTTAAATTCATTATTTCTATGTTACATAATCTAGACAAATTGTTTGGTATAAAATTTGTAATGGACTGTTTGAAAAGTTGATTTGACAATAAATGACCTATCCCTTTCTGTGGCGTGCCTCATTATTGGACAATCATGGAATGACACGAATAGATAACAAGAATTAAGGACATTTTGTAATTGTCTGTGTATTTCTACATTATGCAGGAACAGGACATAAAAATTATGTTTGTTCCCAAATGAAGTACAATTCAATCCAAAAAATTATCTTGGAGACATTATTTATCTTAACATGTCTTTGTATAAGGTAATATTTTACATTAATGATCAGCAGAACAATTACTTTGTTCACCTATTAAATATCTAACATCAAACACGAAGAACATAATTTTGCTAGTTAAAAAATTACTAGGACATAATTATAAGCATATTATTTGTCACATTTCAGAACTTTTCTGAAGCTCCTTTTTCATTAATAAATTTAATTTTGCATCATATGCAGATTTTTTCTATACAAGTATTTTTAAAATACTGTACTCAAACATGATAATATTTTCATTTAGTAATATTTCTTTAATTCATTTAAAAGAGCTGTTTTTTGCAAACTGTATGTTGCTTGTCACAAAAGTTTTGTCCATAGCCCATTATGATGAAAATATACTTGTTATGTTCTATATATGTAAATTGAAGTAAGAAGCCTATCCCCATAATGTTTGGGATAGTGGTAAGAGATTTCAGTTATTTAGCCAAATATTCACAAGATATGTATTAGAATGGTTATAAAAATTAAATAGTTGGTACTTCTGTTTGCATGTCATTAAAACAGCTGATTGGTTTGGCAACGTAGTAGAAAGAACATTGTTTATAAGTTTGGTTTTTTGATAAGGTTAGTTTTGTCTTGGTTTGCTTGGTTATGACTAACGTCATTTGCCAATTTATCAAATGGTTACAATCAAAGCAAGATTAAAACCATTTTGTTCGTTCGTAATTTGATGCCAACCTATGTTGTTTCGTTAGTATTCAACTTAGGAAAAAAAACCATGTGTAGTGTATACAATAACATGCTTTTTTAATGTATGTTAAAACTTGTTAATATAACAAATTATTCTCATGGAACTTTAAAAGGAATTCGTGGCTCTTTGTTTGCAAATAATTAACCGTATTTTTGCTCACATTCTTTTTTATTCAACCCGACAATTAAGTCAAGGTTTAAAGTTGGTATATACTTATAAATGCTGTAAATTTATGCTTATAAAACACTTTGTTCATTAAATCAATAAAACTAGATTTAGTGATGAAATATAATTATCAGTATTTTCTTTATTATTATTGTGTGAAGCTAATAGAATCTATGATTGTGAGTAATCTGTTAAACACGTTTGGGGTCCTTGCTTAATTAAACAGACCTAATAATGGAATTATTTTTTGGTTTCCATTATTCTGGTTATGGTATTAACTATAGTACACTTGGTGTCCACTGTATTTAAATAAAATTATATTTAAAGACTGTTTATTGTGACCTAATTAGTTTTCTACAATACCAATTTAACTTACCGAATCATTGGATGGTGACCCTTACAAGCTCAATTAATAATTTGGCTACCAACTCGTCTCAATTACTCATTACTCAACATTTACTCGCCATTAAAAATTCCCAAAAGTAATATTTTGTGTATTTCTCAGAGATAAGTTTTATCTGTTCTTTATTTAGTTTAAAATTAATAAATGAAAATAAATGCCACTTCTACATACAGTCGAACTTGGGATCAACTCAAATGAAAAGGTAGCAAGGAAAACGTTTTGAGCTATACAATTTTTTTGGGTAATAAACGTTTTCGAGCTTTCTGAGGGTGAAAAATCTGCCTGTAATTTTCCAGTTTTACAAGGGCCAAGATAGATTAATAACTTGTTCCTAGATTGTGTTGTTCAGGTAGTAAGCTTGTTATACATTGTACATTCATCTGAAATAATCATGTATACTGTAACTGTCTTTGCTATCTAACTACATACAGAATATCACCATAGGTAAACAAAACTGTAGTGTAGTAAAATATGTAATTATGTAATGTACTCTTGTTCAAGAACAATGACAGTGTTAGGCAGAATCACTCAAAGCATTGTACAGGAACAATGGAGTAAACTATGTTGAATTAGCAATCATGTGGTCAGGGAGATTTTGATCGCTCATATGAAAGTTTGCTTAGCTAATTGTTGGCTCAAATAGCGGTTCCTGAAACTTTGTTGTCTCATCATTTACAGCGTGAATCATAGAGGCGATTTGATTGGAATTTCGACTTTGTATCGAGGAATTGTAAATAATAGAATTTGCAAGTTATAGAAGGTTAATGTACAAGTTCTAAACCTCTATTGAAAAGTCTTACTTGTTCGTGGGCATTCATAACACAATATTCGAGTTGTAGAAGTAAAAATAAAATTAATTGAGAAGTTAGGTGGGATTTTTAAAAAATTTGACACTTCTCAAGAATTTTCAGTTATTTGAGGATTGAGTTTATCAAGGCTATATAATTTCAAACTGTCAACCTCCCCCGTCATAAATTAGAATAATTATAAACTCATACGATTTGAGTAAAAAGGTAAAATATCTGATTAACTGTCAATATTTTATTTTTATTTTCACTTTAAATTTATCATTTCTATACAGGCAGTTCTGCTCAGTGAATGATTGTTAAAAAAATTAGAATTATAAAAGTATACTTTTATTCTTACAAACTAATAAGTCTCACTTGGGCTATTCTTCGTAAAATGTAAATTATCTGGTGAATAGGTCTTAAAATAAAAGATTCTGTGATTAGACTTTTATAAGAGTAGTAGTGCATTGAATAACCTAGAAATATGAAAATAAGTCATATTACAGTTATGCTAGAACTGCATTTTAGAGTTCCTTCTCATTAGAATCGTTAAAATGAGATTAATTTTTTTAGTTTTTTAGTAAATGATTAATTTAGTTGGAATGAATTTTTTTTTTTTACATGAGTTGAGGAATGAAACAATGTATTGGAGGCACCATTTCCTAATGTATTGAATGTGTTGGTTATGTATGACAGGTCTGGGTTGAAAGCGGAAGGTGTTTGGTGTTGGGACCTATGATGAGACGCTTGATTCTCAATTCGCACCTCATGAAGGTGTGTTGATCAGGCAGACTGGTAAAGGGCACTGGCACATACCGCCCGACTTTGTCGTTGAAAGTCACCATTCGAGAGACATCCGGTACCGGTTCTTTGTCCAGACAAGCGTCCCCATGTCGACTTCTTCCTAGACATTAGTAAAGTGGATATTTGCAGTAAGCTTAGCGACAAGAAAAGCGGCGGAATCTTTGATTGGTGCTGATAAATGCAATCAAATGTTCGGTTAAAGAATTTTCATTCTGATTTTAATAAATTGGGGCAATGAGTAAATAAATATAAAGAGTCCATATTCAAGATGAAAGCTATCTAAAGAATGGAAACTACAGTAAAACCTTTGGTCCATAATCCAGCTATAACTCAGTGAAGGGATCGGAGTCCGGATATGGAATCGTATAATAGTAATTTACAATGGAATTCAATAAGTTTTCTTAAGCAATACCTGACAAATGTTAGCTGTTTGATATTCTCAAAGGCACTAACATATGTATGTACAATAAAAAACCTTTGAATACTGCACTAGGAATTGTTTATACGCATGACATTTTGTCTCTTTATGAAAACAAGCACAGGATAGTCCCCTTGGTGAAACTTTAATGCTGGGGGGGGACACATTAGCACTTGTTAACTGATGTCAACCAATGTCCAATTTGTGGTCCTTTTATTTGTGGTTTTCCAATGTCCGTTGCGGATTATTGATGTAACGGTACAAGGTATGACAGTGCCAAAGCTTGGACAGGACATGTTTGTCAAACTAAATTACTGTGATGGATATTTTTATTAAAGGTTTTTGTTTTCATACTTAAGTTTGTACAGTAGTAAAAAAAATTAAAAGGAGATGAGGAATTAAGTACTATATTAATAAAAGTAAGTTATTAAAAATTAAGTCATATATTGTAATATATGTTATATATTTTTTCTTATGATTAAAAGGAATGGAGTTTATGTTAATTTTACCATTTATTATTTTTACGTTTGACAGACTCTTTTACATAGGCTGTTAAATTTCTTTTAAAAGTCGTTGTTTCTTTCAAGTAGTATTTATTTGTTAGTTGTAAGTAATTATTTGTTATATTTATGAACTGTGTTTTAAATCATGGTATTATTGGTTTCATTTTCATTTGGAAAGAAAACGAGTTTGTTATATTCCTGCAATAAAGAGAGTTTTTCTCTATTCTATTCAATTTCTATTACACAAAAAAAGGTTTTAATAATATATCAGTTGTTCAAAATTCAGAATTTTTGACTTATTGAAATTTTCTTTTAAATACTGCTATAAAACAGCAATGAGTTTATTGGATTAACGTGGGTGGAGATTGATAGAAATTGGTAACAAAGACTTTGCAGGTCGGTGATTTTTTATAATGTCTGATATTTTTTTACCAAGGAAATAGATCGTACTCCTGTTAATCAATACCAAGGATAATATTCACTAGATTCCGGATACTAACAGAATTTATTTAGAAACACACTTTGGGAAAGTCACGAATTTACAATATTACAAATATTAAGAAAGTTAGTTTTATTCGCTAGGACGACAGCAGATGGTAGTACTCAATATTACTGATTGCCATAACACCATGTTTTTGGTAGTTTCTGGTGTGTTATAAAAACTATTTATAGAAACGTACAGGTAAACTAAATAGTAATGATCTTAATATTAATATTTTATTTTAAGTACGTTATTTCACCATGTCTAATATTTGTACGATGCCAGCGTGTCCCTGCTGTTTTTTATGCAGTGGTTGGCAGTTGCTTTGGTGATAAATAGACGACTATGTCACCCTTTCTCATGTACTTTTCAACTGAACGGAACTTGTTCTATACGGCAAAATCGCACACCCCCCCCCCCCCCCCCCCCCCCCCCCCCAACCAATGATCTTTTTACGCGTTAAGTTCATGACACCGCTCAGACCTCTGAGCCACAATATTAAACTGGCAGTCTGCAAGGAGCTTAAATAGGTGGTAGATATATGATCTGCCCTTATCTATTCATCACCAAATTTCTCGCATTTATACCACTAGCGGCGAAATTTGGGGCGCTTGTTTTATCAGAGCTTTCGTCGGCATTTCTTGCAAATACAGTTAGCGAAGGGAAAAAACATTTACTGCACACAGTATAGAAGGGGTTAAAACAGTATTCAGTAGTTATTTATATTTTGGTTTGAAAATTGACTAGAGTAATCCAGACAATTTTTTACCCGGGGTGAAAAACAACTACGGTATTCTGAAAATAAAATTGTTATATGATTTGGCTACATCTGCGTCACTTCATTAAACAAAAAAATTACATTAATTCTAAGTTAACACCTAGATTTTAATACTGGTTACTTGGTGGAAGTGTCCCATTACCCCTTTAGTTTACTGGGGGACTAATTATTTGTAGAGCATATTTATATTGTCTTGCAAAAATAATTCAATTGTAATGACTCAAGTATAATCAGAAAATTAAATTAATCCTAATTTAACGGGTGAGGTTTGATTTTTCATGAGAGAATTTTTATTTTTGACCATTTTCTAAGTAATAATACATATTCAAATTTTTTCCCACCACACCTATTGTTTTAGTTAAAGCCATGTTTAGGGGTGGACCGCTTCTAGGTGGCATAACGCGATATTAATAAGTCTCTTATTGAGCTGATGATAGAATGCGAATTCAGCATATGATACCTCAAACTAACTTCAATGAAAAGTTAACAGATCCTCATTATTACAAGTTAGTTATACTCGTATTGGGAGATTTCCTAGTTCATTACAATATTCACTAATTTAAAAAGTACAATGTGTAAATATCACAGTGTTTTTCATATAATAATAGAACATAAAAACTAACCTAAATGCTGTACTGGTGTATATGGTGTCCCAGTGGTACGAGTTGGTTAGGGTGTTCACTGCCAGTTATGGAGATCTATGGAGCTTGCAGTTGCAGAACACAAACTGGACATACTAACAAGGGGGATTTCCCAAAGACGAAGGTTGTTTTTTAAACAATCAGTCAATACAATTGTATGGTCGTTATAACAAAATTTACGGTTAAAGAATCAGATCTAGATTTCATATTTGTAAATAGCGTAAGATTTGGCAGCCATTATGGTGTATGTGTACATTTTCATCCTCTCACTATACTACATAATTCCACATCCCCACATCCCCTCCCCCCTCATCACATGTGATAAATAAGTGGCAAACTTTTAATTGTTCTATTGGCTATATTCCCCAGAGACGGAGTCTGGAAAACTTAGGATGCCATAAACAAAAATAGCTACATACTTCTGTGCTTTTTTATTGATTGTGTTCCGTCCTTGAAGATTTAAATTTTGACAGATGATATAACAGTTTCCACTTGTCTCCGTATTTAATTTACGATGTGTAACTCTACGAAACCACATGCTTGCCGACAGATCACTACAGACAGCACTGCACACCACAGACTTGTCGGCAGTTACACCAGAATAAGGATCTTTGTCAGCCATCTCTTGTAAGGACCTGGCTAACGTATTCATCCTAGACAATTCTCCGGGAGCGTACAGAGCTTACCCAAGGTATTGGCACATTAGTTTTTTGGGGATTTTTTAGCATTATGTTAAATTTCATGTAGGAATTGGAGTTTCTCAATTATATATTCTCTGAATCCTATCTTTTCAATTTTCAAGCGTGTAAGAAATTATATTTGTTATTTAATACACCTTCTGGATAGAAGAACCTCCTCCTCACCAACTCCATTTTCCATTCGCGATAATGAAACCTTTATCTATAACAAGTGCATTAAGATGATTTTGAATCCTTTACTTTGTCTGTTTAAAAATACAACACAAGAAATTTTTTTAATTTAATTTTGCCTATGATTTTCAATTCATAAAAATTGTTTAACCGTAATAAATAATATGTGGCTCTATTGCAGATAATGCACAATAATTTCCGAATATAAAGTCCTGGTTCAGTGATCCTATTGGACACGGCACTGCTTAACCTGCTGCCAAATGCTGGATGCGCTCAGGTTTCTCACTCAGGACTGTGGCGCTCATGTGCTCAGTCGTAAACCTGCACTTGCACAGGCTCTGGTAGCATACATACATGTGAGTCCAAGTTCCTCTCTCTTAAAGCGCATTTAGAGCAGGAGTATTTGGATTTTCTAAACATAGATAATTGTATTATTGATTATGGGTATACTAGTAAATGATCTCTTGCTTGTGAGGAGTGAATCATAAGTGAATGCTCGCATTAGTGTAACCAACAGGAATTAAGAGAACCAAACAAGGCATATGTTAAAAGACTTTTCTCAGAAAAATAACCAAATTTTGATATGAAAAAATACTTAATATAAGGATAGAATAATTACCATACAACATGAAGATAAGTTTAAAATTATTAAATAATTACAG
>NW_025787202.1:0-5346 GCF_021130785.1 Homalodisca vitripennis
CATTAGACATCAAGCTTCCTCATGTTATTGCTGGTGATGAAGCATTCAGACTGGATAAATATGTGATGAAACCTTTCACCCAGAAACAAGCTGTGGCAGACTCCTCTAAGAGGAACTACAATTAATTTACCCCAATTAATTTGAAACCTGGGACAGTAGATTTGGTAATATTTGTGTGTTGTTGCCTCCATAACATGTTAAGAAACGAGTTCATTGCTAACAACCCCCAAACTCCTACACATGTCGTTGTGGATGAGGTCCCAACAAAGAACATGATACCATTGGCTGGAACAGGCGGATTTGCCAAATCTGAAGGTTTTAAAGTGAGGAGTATGTTCATGGAGTATTTCAACAGTATGTATTATAAAAAACACGTACAAGAATGGCAAAAAAAAAACAAGAAAACTACAGTCACGAACTTATGTGGCCCTCAAGGATGTTTTAGTTATAGTAGCAAACACGTTAATTTACAATGTAAAAATATAATTATATGAACAACTTACCTGATTTATTCAGCGAAACACCTATTTTATTCCATATGGCGTCCTTCTTTATATTACTTTTATAGTCAGGATGACTAAACTTCCATAATATTTCCATAATATAAATTTGCAACTGTTGACTTTGCCAAGTCTCTACATTTTAGAAACATCTATGTTCTGTTTGTCTAAATGTGTCCTAACCAGGGGACGTGACTTACACGGGTATGAGACTAGAGGCAGAGATAACTACTGAACTGGAAGACACAGAACGGTGGTTTATGAGCACTTGCCTTCGCAGGCAGGTGTTCATTCATCAACAGATTGCCAAATTCTATGAAAAACGCCCAACGCGTCAAAAGCTCGTCTTAAGCGCTTTCTGGTGTCAAAGGCATTCTACAGCATTGACGAGTTACTGGCGTTTAACTGGGAGACCGCCCAATTCAATGACTGACTCCAGCGCTGGAATGTGGGTTGAGATTGGCGAAGGATGAATGAGACTGGAATGTATGAAAAATTATGTAGTTTTAATGTGGTAATATTGTAGTATGAAAGTTTAAAATTTAGAACAATTATGACGTTTGCCATACAATGTGAAATTGTTGCGAGCAATTAAAGATTTGATTTCATTAGAAGAGACCAATTCAATCAAATCTTCGTCGTCATTGTTTGAGAATTTTACCTTCTCGGCGACATTTCCCTCCAATTCTAATTTGATATTGCACAAGACATGTCTGTTACGCAGCGTATCTTAGAGTTGACTGCTCTGAAAGCAGTAAGCCAAATACGCAGCTATTGATGCACGCGTACTTGATACGTTGCCTGGGAAACCACTTATACGAAACCCATAAGACAAGTGTGCTGCATCTTGGATACGCATACGCAGCACATCTATTACGCGTCTAGGAAACCGCAGCCTAAATGCATTACATAAAATGTACCAAATTTTGGAAATTATTATTGACATTACGAATTTGATATTCCAAAGGAGACTTACTTTTAAAGCACAATCAGAGCTACAAATCTCTCTCAGATCTGACACAGCATCTGAGGATATATGACCTATTGGCCACAAATAGTCGCAGCAGACTCATAGCTAAGTGCAATTATAATATATAAATAAAAGCTGTAAGCAAAATATTATTTAAAAAACTATGATAATTATTTTTTATCAATCTATATTTTTGTATAAAAAGTTTGACAACACCTTGATCGTCCGCAAACAAACATATTTGAAGATTAGGTGGATTCGAGATTCAGCTTTGCCACACCTCTAGTCGTGATATTGTGAAATCATGACTTTCTATTTATTTATGTATCTGGGATTGATTTTAAGTGTATCAAGGTAAGAAACATATGATCTGAAAAAAATCATTTCATATTTTTAACCATCCTGTTTGACCTAACTAGAGTTGGTTAGAGGATATTACGTTTATACAGCCTAATGTGCTACTTGTGTTTAAACTTGAGGGTAACACATCTACCAAAATTGAAATAAATAGATGGATTACAGTCACCTGCCCATCCTCGAAGCAGTGACTACTGGATCCTCCTGCAGTTACCATCCTTCTCTAGAATTATCAAGTAATATAAATAAAACCCTCTACTAAAGAATTCAACCGAGCCAATTCACTATTTCAAAGTGTATAAATTTGGTTTTTATTTTTATTAATCAGTTACATTAACCCTTTGAGTGCCAACGTCCGATTTTACCGACGTCGAATGTTGGCCGAAAAGTGCCGACGTCCGATTTTACCGGACGTTCGGGAAAAGTCACTAAAAATTGTAACCTTTAATATTTTCAAATAATATCATATTGAAATGTTTGTGAAGAATCGTTCTTTTCAAAATAAATTGTTATAGTACACTTCCGGTCAAACTTTAAATTATGAAACTCACATATAAACATTTTTGGTTGCCATAGCTACCAGAAACAATGTGACAATATTTTTCTTAAAAGTTGTATAACTTACTCATTATTGAAGATAATAATATACATTTTTCAAGATTTACAGACAATTGCATACACTTTCCAGTGATATGGACTAAGAAAAGGATATGAATTTTTTGTCATAATAATTTGGTTGAAAAATGAAATTAAAAAATATTTTTGAATTTTTTTTAGGTAAGTCCATTTTTGGGGATTCCTAAATGTAGTGTTATGGTAACTTTGTTATTTTATGTTAATTAAACAGAGTTTTCAGAAAAAAAAAAAAAAAATAATCATGTTGATAGCTTATTAAATCAACTCACATATAAACATTTTTTTGGGTTTCCATAGCTACCAGAAACAATGTGACAAATAGTTTCTTAAAAGTTGTATAACTTACTCAATTATTGAAGATAATAATAAAAAATTTTTCAAGATTTTCAGACAATTGCATACACTTTCCAGTGATATGGCTAAGAAAAAAGGATATGAATTTTTTTGGTCATAATTTGGTTGAAAAATGAAAATTAAAAAATATTTTTGAATTTTTTTAGGTATGTCCACTTTTGGTATTCCTAAATTTAGTGTTTTGGTAACTTTGTTATTTTATGTTAATTAAACAGAGTTTTCAGAGTAAAATAAAAAAAGAATCATGTTGATAGCTTATTAAATAATCGAACTGTGAATTTTTTACTAAAACCTTGCAAAATGTCTGAAAAAGGGCTGGCACTTTTAGGGACACCCACTAGAAAAATACCTGCACTTTTCCAGTAACCCACTCAAAAAATACTTGGCACTCAAAGGGTTAATTCAATTCTATGTGTGTTTAAGGTATTGCGTTTTAGCAGGGGCGCACTCTAGTTACAGCTGAGACTGTCCCTTTCGCCTTACAAGAGACATTATTGATGGAATGGGTGTCTCAGGTGTTGAAGGAGTATTTAGGAGGTGAGAAAAGATATAATTCTGGAATCTCTATTAAGAAAGATAATAGACAATTTTACATCAAACGTATTTACAGCGAGGAGTATGCAGGGAACATTAGTAATATCCTTTAAAAAATATCAGATGTAATTTAAATTTTTTAAACTCGTTGTTTTTAGTTAAGTTACGTAACAAATTTATTAGAATACACTGATTAGATAATTGTGGAGTTTTTTATTTATATAAATTACTAGTGTACAACTTCTTAATAATGCAAACCCAAAAAGTTCAAAATATACATATATATATAAGAAATTATAAACAGTAGAATACAAACACAAAATGGCTTTTTTGTGCAGCAGAACTATTTATGAATAGACAATGACTATTCAACACATAAATAAAATAATGTAATTGACGTTTACTGAGCTCTTGTATTCCTATACTATGAAATTACCATATTTTAGTTTTTTAATAGTATTTAAAATCAGTAGAGAAAAAGAATAAAATTTAAAACATTTAGATTTTACATTATTGGTACGTTTTTTATAACATTACTATGAATATTGTAGAGTATTAAAAGTGGAACACAACATTGTTTTGTTATATCTTAACGCCGTGTAAAAAAACATTTTGTACCATACGTGATAAACTATAACACTTGGACAATTTGACAATGTTTTAGCATTGGTGTCTTTTGATCTTGAGAGAAAAGCAAAGAGACAGAAGAAACATCCTCTGTCATGACTTTTAAATTCTTCAACTTTCCCTTTTATTTGAGTCTATGTAGTTTATTTTAATTTATGATACAGTGAATGTTTTTTAATTGTAATAATACAAAACTTTAAGCCAATTGATAAAAATTGGAGAATCATACCATTTTGTAAGTGGTAATAATTTGAATTTGTTTAACGCTATAATAAATTAAACTTCAGTGGCTCAATGTCACTTTTTTTTTAAAATACAATTTTTAGAAAAATATTGCTGAAATGTTTTTTTTTCGTTAAATGTGGGTAATTACATTACGGGTTATTACAAGGTTAATACCTTTTAATTTATAAAAACTATAAGAAATCCCCCAACAGGACTTAAGAAAGTCAGCAGTTCAGTGATTTAAGTTGAAAAAATTTATTTTATTCACATTCCATTAATTTTAACCTCTTAAAAGAAAGGAAACAGTTTGTGGGTGATGTAATAAAAAAATGAAAAGAATGCTGGGAATTACTCACTTTAAACAATGTACAATCCTGGATAAAAACTTTGTAACAATTATGTTTTCATTTATTTAGCAAATTTAATAGCTAAAAATCAGATACAACCCTTGTCTTATTTATTTAATCTTCAGATTATACAGGAAATTAATAAGAGTTTATAATTTTGTTCAAAAGTATATTTTAATAGAAAAAGGTAAAAAAAGAGCTGAAATAACATTATTTTTTAAAACCCAAAATTTAAAAATTTATCGCTATGTTTATCTCTAGTAGCTAACAGTCTTTTAGTATCTGGTGTGTCTAACTCCATGCAGATTACTTACTGGAGCCTCTTCTTGAGGTGTCTTCCACCCCTATTCTAAGTGTTTTTAGTTTGGGGGATATTTCTCTGATTTGTTTTTTCACATTATTCCAGATATTCCCAATAGGGACAAGGTTGGTGTTCTTAGTTGGCTAATCCATTGAGCTTATTCTGACGTCCCTAAGATAACTTCATACAGTTGCTGCTCTGTGTTGTTAAGCACTATTGTACAAAGTATTTGAAATTAGTGCTAAAAATAGGAGCAAACTGAACTATATTTCTTTTAGTATATCTTCTTCACTTGTTTGAGGTAGCAGTGCTGGTCTAGGAAGTATGATTATGTGTTAGCGTCATTGTATACCACACCAGAATATAACCGAGTCCCTCTAAAAGGCACTCTGGAGGAGAAGCGCAGACTTGAACACATCTTTCATCAGAGCTTCTTCATAAACCTCTTGTCCATCTGGTAAAGAGAGGTTTACAGGTTTACTCGAGTCTCGTCTG